>NW_024814498.1:0-2366 GCF_019175285.1 Sceloporus undulatus
CCTTTTATGTTCTGGCCTGTTTTCTGGTGACTCTGTCTTGTGGAAAAGATGGACAGGTGGCCCTGGAAGTTGTGGGAACCAGAAGATGGGATTGGTGTTGACTAGCACTTCCTTGGATCCGTTTGGTGGTCTGCATGCAAGTGACATCTTGGACCAGCTGAGCGTTCAGCCTCCTTGAGATAGGGAACATTTTGCTCCACAGTCAGGCTGGCCTCTACTGGAGTTTCCCCAGGATAAGGCCCTTTTCCTGCCAGAAGTTTGTCTTCATCAGGGCATTGTGCAGCCCAGACCTATGGGGAAGCACCCCCCCCCCCCCGCGACATCTGGACGTCTGCCTTGCTTGGATGTCCATACGACTTTGACACACTGTCTTTATGTAGCTGCACCAGGATGTTTCTGCTTTGCAATGACTACTTCAAGGATGACCTGTTCCCCCCCCCCCCCCCAAAGATTTGCAGAATGGGCAGTGGCCTCTGCATTGAACCTTCAATGGACATCCCATGTGGCACTTTGGTGGGAGAGAAGAAGTGCTTCTGGGAGGGCCAGGGACCATTTGCTCCTCTGGTGCCAGTGAAAACAGCTTGGCTTCCATTGTCCTGCCCACCCCAGCAGTTCTGTGGATTCCCCTTCTTGCCCGTGGAGCACATGCTGCCTGCCTGATCTGTACCTCCCTGGCAATGCCACATCAGCTTGCTCCTTGCATGCGCCTCAGCTGACAGGACACTGTGGCCCAGCAAAAGCCAATGTCTTGCCCACCAGGACTGCCCTCCTCCTTGTCCTTCTGCTGATCTCTCATCCTGAGCATTTCATGCCTTTTGTTCCCCCAGGTCCCAATACGACGCATGATCAACTGGCCACCAGCCGGCCCAGCAAGGAGTCGGACAAGTCGGTCAAGATCGCCACCCAGAGCCCCCGCCACAGACACCCACCGGTGGTGGAAGACCCCGGGAAGCCAGGTAGAGTGCTGTGCGGAACCAGGGCGCCACTTCCCTGAGAAGCCTTTCCTCGCTTGAGAAAACAGGGAAATTAAAGGTCAAAGAATTCGGCACTCGGGGGACTAGAAAGAGGCATCCAGCCCTGCTTGTGCCCTGGGCATCCCTTACTCTCTGAAAGCCACAGCTGTTGGTAATCGGGTGATGATGGCAGCCCCTCAAGGGCCTGGCATTGGGAGGTCCGGGCCAGGCCGGGTCCGCCCAATGCTCATGGAAATCAAAGTCTGTCACAAGGAGAGGCTGGGCTTTGTGTCCATCAAGGTACAGTTTTGCTGTCGCTGTCATGGTTGCTTTCGCCGCCACTGCCACTCCTTGCTAGCCACTTACTAGCCACTTGCTTGTCCATAAGCACCCTGCCAGCAGCCATTCCATGCATGCTTCTGAACTCACCTGGATAGTCTGAAGGACTAAAATTGTCTTTAAAAAAAAGAAAATGGAGATACTGCAGAGGATTTGGTGCAGTGTGAAATTCTTGTTGTGCGCTAGGAGATTGTGGCACAGTCAGTAGGGCAGAGCCAGGAAGATTGAAGGCCTTGCCTGCCAGTCTGGACCTGTGGCTGGAGAGGAGGGTCACCCTTGGTCCCCCAGAATAGCCACTCTCCTTGTGTAAGAAAGGCCTTTTAAGGTGGCTTCCTCAGCTCCTGACCCTGATGGGAGAAATGTGAAATCCACCAAAATTTGGGATGGGATGGGGGGGGGGGGGGGATGCAGAGGGGAAGGGTGTGGGAGTGGGAGTGGGGGGGGGGGCTGCTGCTTTCTCTGCCATGATGACAGACAGGCAACCCTCCCCTAAAGCCTGACTCAGGGACTAGGGGCTGACTGCCACAGCAAGGTTGCCCCTTCTTCTCTGGCTCGGCTGTGGCAGAGAGAAGGGCTCCTGGGCTTCAGACAGACCAGAGAGCAGCATTTTCCGAGTTTGAGGGAGACCCTGCCGCCCACGTTGGCACCAATGCCAGGCAGCCACTGTGCTGTACTTTCCTAGGACAGTTTCCTAGGACTTTCCTGCAACTTGGTCAGGAGCTCCCCCATTTGCAAACAAAGAGATGCTCCCTCTTCTCTCAGAGGGGCAGAAGAAGGTGGAGGAGGACTAGGGAGGGAAGGGAAGGACCGTGGGCAAGTCCTTGGCCGTAGGGGCTGGCCCAAGTGGATGCTGAGATGGCCAGGACTGGGGCTCCAGGCCATAGGGCTTTCCTTGACCAGACCTTTCTTGTCACCCCTCTCCTTCTATCCCACCTTTGCTGCTCTCCAGTGGCGAAATTCTTGTTATTTATATGGTGATTGCGTGCCTTCATTTCCAACTTATTGTGACCTTAAGGTGAACCTATCACAGGGTTTTCTTGGCAAGATTTGTTTGTTGTTGTTGTTGTTGTTGTT
>NW_024814499.1:0-713 GCF_019175285.1 Sceloporus undulatus
GGGAAGAGGTGAAAGCAAGATTTCCCCTGCAGCTGTGCTATATTTCCATCTACTCCCCGGAAACATTTTTCTTTGAAGGTTTTAATCTAGCCAGTTTCAGAAACGTTGCATTGAACCCATTCCCTTGTAGATCCTTCACTGGCATCTCTTTTGTCTAACCCCCACCCACAAAACACACATTTATTTTGTTCCTCGCTTTCTTACCCGAGGTTCTGTGCTTGTGGAGTGCCAACTAATTAGTTTTTTTAGGCAAATTAATCTTCAAGTAACACTAGGAGGTGAGAAGTTAATTTTCTCTCATTCCCAGTTTCTTTATGACTCGAGAATTATTCATGAACATTTTTATGAGCGCCTTGTTGCAGAACCTCATCTCAGCAGTTTGGAAGGAGGACGTGGTTTCAGGGAGCAGAAGAGAGCCACGCAAAAGGTCCCCATACTTGATAGACTCTAGGTCAAATTCTTGCATTGATTTTTTTCTCAATATATGAATAAATAAATAGCTGATAGAAACTCTCGAAGATGTCTTCGTTCCCAAAGTTATTGTTTCCTCTGAAAACTTTCTTCCCTGCATTGAGGTAGTTGGAGTGGAGTACATCTCGCAACCTAAAAGTATGCAGGATTTGAGCAGTTGCAGTGACATCGGTTGGATGGACATGATCGGAAGAATGCCATGGATATTACATGTTTCAGTCCCAGGAAGAGTAGATCCTTTC
>NW_024814499.1:813-2366 GCF_019175285.1 Sceloporus undulatus
CTTTGGAGGTATGCTCTTTAAATGATGCATGGGTCCTAAGAGTCCGGAGGTCGCGCCAAAGCCACACTCCATTCCTAAGCACTGGAGTGCAGCTTTGGTGCAGCTTCCGAATTCTTAGGGTGCATGCATCATTTAAACAGCATACCTCCAAAGAGACCCAAAGCAGCTTTATTTTGGCAGTCTGTAACAGGCCATTGAGTCTACTATAAGTCTACTCATGTTGGGGCATACAATTTCCGTATATACTTGGCTATAAGTCGATGGTGAGTTTTTGAGCCAAAATTATGGATTTTGCTATGACCTGTGAATAAGTCGAGGGTAAAATTTAGGGGTATATAGCAAAGGATCTAAAGGATGAAGAAAAGCAAAATGTCAAAGAACTTATAAAATTCCATCAGACATAACTCTTTGTACTTAAAGCTAGATGGAGAGTAATGGGGGGCCAGTGCTTCCAGGACAGATTATACTCTTGCTTTTCTTCAGGGTATGGTTCCTTCTTTTAAATAAGAGTTATGATACAGTGCTTATATTGACCCGTGGATAAGTTGACTCACTTTTTTTGGATCAATTTTTAACCTAAATTTCTAGACGTATACATGAGTATATAGAATAGATTTATGGGAACGTGTGCCAGGAGATGTGAAAGGGACAATTTTGACCAGAATTTCAGAATTAATTAAATTATTTCCCCTCCTTAGTTAAAATGCAAATTATTTTATGGATTCCCCCACCTCCAATATAGTTTATTTTGGAAATACAGTTCAGATGGATATTATGCTGAACACATCTAGCAGTGACAGAGACTGGAAACACATCAATATGTTCATCCTCTTTCTTTCTTTCTTTCTTTCTTTCTTTCTTTCTTTCTTTCTAAGCTCCCAGTTGTTATTCCACAATAGACTAATTGAGGATGATATTTCTATTTTCCTGTAGAATAGCCTTATATCTTGTTACTCATCCTGGAGATTACTGGAGTTTATTTATATGGATTCCCCTGCCCCCCACTCTTTTCATTTATGAATTGAAGATGTATAGCAATAACTAAAGAAAGTTATGAGCATCTAATTAGGTATTCATCAAATTTCTGTAAGCCAGTTGTTTGAATGCATTTCTCGGAAATGAAGCAGACATGAATATATCCTTCTAATGTGATATGTATCTCCATGCCTTTTCAGAGGAGGGTGCGGGAGAAAGAACACTGGAAGCCATCCCAATCTAGGATGTTCTAAACCAAGTGGTTAGAAATGCTAAATCAGATTTGACAGCTAGGAGGCTGCCTGTCGCAGCTTCAAAGAAATATGCGTCTATCAAACAGGCAGAGGAAGACCTAAGTACATCCATTTCCCTCCCTTGACTGACAAGATCGCAGCCAGGCTCAGTGAAGTTAGCTGGTCATCATGATAAATATACATGTTAAGAATCCCTGTCTGTTCAGCTGAACAAAATTGAAGAAGGCTATTTATGCAGGATGTTGGCTCTTTTTAACATGGGGGTTCTTCTTACAGTCCTTCCTTCTCTGTGTTTTTAGTCCTTAAAAGACAGCAGTGCTAGTT
>NW_024814500.1:0-486 GCF_019175285.1 Sceloporus undulatus
GACCCAGAAGGAGACCATGGAGGGACTGGTCTCTGTTGCCTGGCAGAACAACCTCACAGGGTTGTTGTTGTGATTGTGGTTGTGAAGAGAAGAGAGAGGGGCATGGGGCGGGGGGAGAAGGGGCTCTCCACAAAAAGAAGAAGTGAGAGCGAGGAGCTCCTTTCAGGGGTGCATTAGAGTTTTTTGTGGGGGAAGAGGCATGTAGCCTTGTTAAGCCAAAGGTCTTGGTTTCCAGACGCTTCACCATTTTAGTCGCCCTCCTGGTACAAATTTGATAAAGAAGACCCTCTACTTTTTCATGATGATGATGATGATGATGATGACGATAGCCCTCTGTATCTACAGATTTCTTTATCTGTGGATTGAACCATTCAAGGCTTGAAAATATAGAAAATAATGTAAATTCCAAGAGCAATTCTTGGTTTTGCCATTTTACATCATAGACGTTGCTTTTGTTGTTGTTATTATTGTGTGTCTCCAAGTTGT
>NW_024814500.1:586-1678 GCF_019175285.1 Sceloporus undulatus
TGAATTTATGGTGACCCTAAGGCAGATCTATCACAGGGTTTCCTTGGTAAATATCTTCAGAATAGCTTTCCTATTGCCTTTCCCTGAGGCTGAGAGAGTGTGACTTGCCCAAGGTCACCCAATGGTTTTCCATGGCGGAGCTGGGATTCCAAATCTGATCTCCAGAGACATAGTTCAGCTATGCTCAAACCAATATGCCACACTGGCTCCTATATTATGGACACCATTTCACTGGGCCATTACATTTCATGGACTAGGCCCAACTTTCTCATCCACGGAGGTCATTTTGCAAGCCCCTGTCTCCTCCTCCAGGCCCAGCTCCTTCTGAATGCCCTCCAACTCTCCCAGTTTGGCAGGGACATTCCCCCTGATTCATCCTCTGCCCTCCCACCTTCTCAGCTGCTTTCTTCTTTCTCCTCCTGCCATTTCTCCCTTCTCTTCAGCTCATTGCCATTGCTGCAAACTGAGTCCAAAGCGTAGAGGCAGTCTGCCCTCCATGAAGACAGCCAAGGAGAAAGGAGAAGAGGGGCCCTTCCCAGAGGCTCAGGCAAAAGCAAACAGCTGCAGCCTCTCCTAGTTTGCTTCTCCTTCCTCAAGAAAGAACCTTGCAATCTTGATCATACGCTGAGGTTCCTTGGTCACAGACTCCCTTTGGGATTCCCTTCCAAAATATCATGGCCTCACAGAAACTCCCAAGAGAGGAGAGGAGGCCTGGCAGCCAGAGGAGCCTTGAGGGCATTTTCAGAGGGAGGAGGAGGCTTCTTTGCTTCAAGCTCCAAGGCTGCCTCCCTACAGAAGACCCTCCAGCCCCCCATCATTGACTCCAACCTGGGGGCCTTTCACTCTCATTCATCATTATCACATAGGAACCAAATTTGGGAGCCCCTCATTGAGCCACCCATTTTTCCTTCACTGCCAGGGAAATCCAGATGAACCCTTCTTCCTAAGCAGCCAACAGTCAAAGCCATCAGCCTTCTAGAACCCTATTCAGGCTCCAAGCCAACTGCCAGCCTTTCCCAGAATTCCACACACTCCCTTCCTCCCAGCGGAGGAGACCAGGAGACGGAGCAATGGGTGCAAACTCCAGGACAT
>NW_024814500.1:1688-2365 GCF_019175285.1 Sceloporus undulatus
GAGAGATCCCCCCTCAGCATCTCCTCTCTTTTCCTCTCTTCCCATTTTATGTTCCTTCCAGAGAGATCCCCCCTCAGCATCTCCTCTCTTTTCCTCTCTTCCCATTTTATGTTCCTTCCAGGTCTCTTCCACTTTCCAGAGGGGGAGCTGAATTAGTTTAATTATTTTTACTTCTATTTTAATGTTTACTTTTGTATGTTATAATTCAATGTTCTTAAACTTGTAATTTCAGTTGTGTCCCTTTGTGAGTGGGAATGGGATATTATTATTATTATTATCAGCATCAACAACAATTATGATAATTAGTTTCTTGTTCCCAAAACCACAGAACCTTGTGAAAACTCAAAGACCAACAGAGATCCAAAATGCACTGCATAAATCGTCCAGTTTGAGACTGCTTTAACTGCCCTGGCTCAATGCTAGGGAATTCTGGGAACTGCAGTTTTGTGAGACATTTAGACTTCTCTGTCAGAGAGCTGAGGTGCCAGAATAAGCTCCAGTCCCCAGGATTCCCTAGCACTGAGCAAAGGCAGTTAAAGCTGTCTGAAAGTGGGTTATTTCTGCTGTGTGATTTGGACCTCTGTTAGCCTTTGAGCTTCCACAAGGCTTTGTGCTTTTGAAGGAAGAGACTCATCATCATCATCATCATCATCATCATCATCCCTGCAGTGTGTTTT
>NW_024814501.1:0-2365 GCF_019175285.1 Sceloporus undulatus
TCTTTTGAAAGTCTGTATTTCTGCATGGCAGGGGGTTGGATATGATGAAATCTCTTCCAACTTGATGATTCTATGATTCTGTGTGTCCTGGTTTTCATATGCAAAATGTTGGTGGGTATACATACATCTCTCCTCTTCTCAATCCTGTGTGCATATCAGAGGAATGAGAGGGCATGGGATTCAGCAGAACCAAACCTCTTTGGATGCCCTTTCATTCTGTTCCTTTTTCTGTTATTGCTGTTGGAAGACCTAAGCGGAAGGAAAACATCTGCACCCACAAGAAAGAGGCTTGCTGACATGCCCCAACTGGACACATGAGTAGCATTGTCAAAAATCATTGTCCTCTGCAAACTACTAGAATCTCTAGTGCGGTGAGGGAGCTGCATTTTCTTATCTTTTGGATTTGATGACAGAAATTGTTGGTGTCAAGGATGAAGTCCTTATCCATATAGTTTCTGTTATCCACACAAAACCAGTATTTCCCCCCCTTAAATTCTCTGTATAAGAATTATTTTGCAGGAATCCTGTGTGTATACTTTGCTAACAGCCAGTTATGCTATTGTCGCACACTTTTACCTAAAGTGCATAGTCCTATGAAGGAAGAAAGGCTGTTGTTGGGAAAAGAAGACTACTAGCTTCAGGGAACCCTTTTCTCCACTGCTGGTTTTGGGGGGCAGTGCTTCTTTGGAACTAAAAATGCCTCAGGAAGTGCATGCCACCAGGCAGATAATTTTACAAGTCAGCCTTCTGAAAGCATTTTCCATTCTTGTGACACCCCACAAATCAAGCGTAAAGAAACATCACTGAATACTAAATGCAGATTCATCCATGCTATAGTATTTCTGATTTCTGTGTATGGTTGTGAATGCTGGACAGTGAAGAAAGCTGCCAGAAAGAGAATCAACTCATTAAAAAATGTGATGTCAGCAGAAACCATGGAGCCCCAAAAGACAAATTAAAGGTTTCTACAACAAATCAAGCCTGTACCCTCATTAGCAGTGAAGATTACCATTGTACTTTGGACGTATCGTGAGACAACATGATTCATTAGAAAGAGGATAATTCTATCTTGGGAGAAAGGTGGGATATAAATCAATCAATCAACTTGACAAAGTGGAAGGTAGTAGGAGAAGAGGAAGACTGTATTATATGTGGATAGACTCAGTCAAGGATGCCACAGTCCTGAGTTTTCAAGGCCTCAGCAAGGCTGTTAATAACAGGGTATCTTGAAAGTCTCTCATTCATAGATTCAGTGTACACTGGTGCCTCGGGATACGAAATGATCGGGTTACGAAATTCATTTCGGCGCGAAATTCAAATGCTGCAAAGTGCAGCTATAGGCTTTCCAGTGCTAACGGAAAGCCTTTTCGGGTTACGAAATTTTCGGGTTACGAAAGGAATGGTGGAACGAATTAATTTCGTAACCCGAGGCACCAGTGTAGTTTGAAGCCATATTGATGGCCATTAAAATAACACACACACACAAGCACACACACACATATAGCTGGACGAGTGGTGCTAGAGAAATAAGCTGCATGGCAGGAACAGCCTTCTTTTCCCAATGATAGCCACCTTCTTTCCTTTGTGATACTGAGCCTGCCACCACCATATTGTCTTTGCAGTCTATACTGTGTGGTTACGCAAAAGAGCCTTGCCTTTATTGCTTACTAGAGCATTAGTCTGTCACTTCAAGTGGTATGGATGTATGTACGAAGGTCAGAGTGTGTTTTGTTTTCCTTCTCATCATAAGCAATTTTTTAAAAAATGGTGAGCATATAAATATAGAGCATTGCTGTTCCAAACCCTTCCTTCTTTGAGCTTGATCAATACATCATTTAGCAGCAGTGCTTCCAGCAAAATGAACATCAATTCCACTATTGGCAATAGCCCAGCATCAAGAAGATCCTGCTCCATCAGGTTGTGTAAGAATAAATGACAGCCTGAAGCTGGTTCAAGCTGCCTAATGGTCTGTATTTCCAAGTGTGCTTTTGTGATGTTGCAAGAGGTTTTCAGAGGCATTCAGGGCAAGGCAAAGCTAAAGCAAGACAAAATGAAACCTCATTCTAAAAAATAAAAATGAAAAATGAAAGTATTTGCTTTCAGAGCTAAGTGAAGAAGCAGCAAGTCACTGGTACATTTATGTGCCTTCTGCTCTGGTTGGATAAATATAGGTCTGTTTCCTATTCATGCAATGGAAAATGCTTGAATTATAGGAAGAGGTTGACCTTAGCTGATGTTTTGGAGAAACTATCAATGGAGAATGATTTGGATTCAATGGTGTACCAGTAAATTTTGAAATGCAAGTGTTCATTGTCACAGGGTAAGGTCATGGTGACCAGTATTAAGGCTGAATACAAGTCATAGG
>NW_024814502.1:0-2365 GCF_019175285.1 Sceloporus undulatus
GGGGGGGGGGGTCTTTTAATGCTAACAAGTCTCCCTTATTTTGACAATGATAGTGTGGTGATGATGATGATGATGATATGATGATGATATGAGTCAGCTTCAGAGACATGCAGGCACTGTTTCAGAAGCCGAGAGAGTATCACCTTCCAAAGTGCATTTTCTGTGTGTTTTTGGTTCTTTAACGGTGATACTGATATCAGCAAGCCTCTGAGGCACGGCCAATGTAAGTTGCTCTCATTTTTACAAACTAGGAAAGGAAGGATTGGAATCCTATCCTTCCCAGCAGGCTAATGCAAAAGCAAACCGCTATAGCATTTCATTATTTGTATGTTCTCCCTCATTCATAACCTTTGCCATATTGACCACACACTGATGTTGCTTGACTCCAATTTTTATCTGTGAAGTGTTGGACAGTATGCAATCACAGCACTATATTCAATTTTAACTGCCATGGCAACAACCTATGGCATCCTAGGATATGCAATTCGGGGAAGGATTCTGGAATGACTGGAGGAATCCCAAATAGGTCCTGGGGTCGCCTGTGGATCATGGACCACACCTGGGCTACTCCAATACAGAGACAGAGGTATGCGGATGCAGACACAGATGTGTGTGCATGCATATCTCACTAGGTATATAACTTGACCTAAGACACACGTACACCTCACAATCCTCCAGACTCCAAGCAGTATCTCCAAGCTCTCATTCCTTGTCCTGGAATAGATTTCCTTCCTTCTTCTGGGCTACGTCTGACCCATTGGAATCTTCCCCATCCAACACAGCAGGAATATACCTATAAACATCACAGTTCTAAAGTATGCAGTATTTGCTAATTGCTTCCTAAATGCTTGTCAGCAGTAGGAAATAGCAACAGCAAGTACATTTCCATACTGCTTATCAGTGCACTTAAGCACTTCTTAAGAGTGTACTTAAAAGTGTAAGCTAATTGCCCCCAAATCATTTTAACAACCTTGGCAAGATGCAAACCTGAGTTGAGCTTGAGCCCTTTTGCTATTATTGAACTCGCAACCTTATGGTTTGTGAGTGAGTGGCTGCAGTACAGGCATTTAACCACTGAGCCACCAGGGCATGAAATGAAAATATAGACTTACATCAAGAACTTTGCTGCTATGTATATTCCCATGGAAAATTTACTACAATAAAAATGCATGAATAGATGCACTGGTCCTCAAACCTTTTTGAGCTACCGACCCTTTCCTCTTGGGTGACAACCCTAGCATTTCCTATTTCTCAATATTAGTTCTGCTGTTTGTGCAGCAGCCAGCTGGCCATGCCTGGAGTCTAACACTGCCACTTGCTGGCCCGCATGGTGCCTCAGCAGGCCAGCTGGATCCCAAGCCTAGAGGGAGGCCACTCCCAGGACTGTGCTTCGTGTTGGGGTGGGGCTTCTGACTGGAGGTGCAGGGCTTCCACCCAGAAGGGCCATGCACCGCCCCCACCTTGTCTTACCTCGGTTTTCCCTGGGAGAACCGGGCCACAGCAAGGAGCAGGGTTGGTTGCACAAGCCACCCTGTCCCTCCTTCCTGTAGCCACCGTGTGCAATACGACTTCGCATGCCATAGGAGGCATGCATGCCATGTGTTCGTCAACAGGGGCCTATGGTATAATGGCATTAGCTCTTCCTTATCATTAACTCCCATCAACAGCTTTTTCTTTCTTTTTTTATCTTTTTTCCCATGTACAATATTATATACAAATTACACATCACCAATTCCTTTCTTTATAAACTCCTCTCCCGATGAACTTCCGTTCTAACTTTTATTCCCTTCTTCCCAATCTCCTTCCCTTTCGCTTACACAAATAACAAAATATTAACCATTATCCATTTGTGTTTTCCTCATATGTTCTTACATTTTTTTCCCACCTAAGTTATTCAAATACATTGTTAAGGGTTGCCATTCCCTTTCCCAATAGTCTGTCCATCAACAGCTTTTTCACAGATACACAGGCACAGGGACAGGCACAATATATGATTGACAGGACAAGCTTTAGGGTTCTATAGAGTGTATAAGTCCTCATCTCAGGGTCCACATTCTGTTCAGATTCTTTGGCATGTGAGATAAAAATACATTTCCTTTAAAGAAGATAGATTCACAAACACAGCTTTCTGATTTTTCCTGGAATTACTGGGAAAGCAATTCTGCTTCAGAAGGTAAGCCTGTTCCGCATGTGTCAATCATTACTTAACCAAAATGGCACCAGTCACACACAAGAGGGAAGTATCAGCGGAGAATGGAGAACCATCACGTTTGAAGAAATACAAAAGGAGAAAAAAACAAAGCAAAACTAGGGAAAATTGAATGATGAGTAACTGTGGTCAAAAACACACTGTAGCAATAATCCA
>NW_024814503.1:0-2365 GCF_019175285.1 Sceloporus undulatus
TGATCCTCCTCCTTCGCCGACAAACATTAGGGTCCACCCTTTGGAGCTCCCTCCTCCCTCCACGCCTTCCTCTCTCTCTGGGAACTAGCTGGCCTCTCTGCTACTCTGAACCCTTGGAGGACTGAAGGGAGGCCTTCTTGCCCTCCTCCCCTTCCTCTCCCTGCGCCAAAGACAATCAGCCTCTGCTTCATGGGTCACAGCAAAGGCTGTGGATTGCTCTTAGGGCAATGGACCCACCACAGCATCTGGTGCTCTTTAAGGGATTTTGGACTTCAGCTCCCAGAATCCCTGACCTTTGGCCAACATGGCTGAGGCTTCTGGGAGCTGAAGTCCAAAATCTCTCTCTTTTCCCCCCTTTTGGAATATGTTTTATTAGTTTGAGACCACTTTAACTGCCCTGGTGGCCCAGTGCTAGAGAGCTGTAGTTTATGGTGCACTAGATCCCTCCGGCAGAGAAGGCTAAATCTCTCACTCAGCTACACTTCCCAGAATTCCCTAGCATTGACTCAGGGCAGGTAAAGCCCAGAGGAGCCCTCTGACAACTGAAAGACTGCCATCATTCTCTGGGGGCTACCTCCAATAACATGGACATACAGCATTGCAACCTGTATGTAGGATGGTGCCTTAGGAAATACGTCTTCATTCATTACAAGGTTTATACTGCACCCAAATCACAGGATCTGAGAGTTGTGTATTATAAAACCAGTTAATGCATGTAAACACAATAAAAAGAAAACAAAAATAAGAACCACAGAAAACTTACACCGATTCAACCTTAACAATGAGGAAATAGAAACAGTAAAATGATGTTCGTACCTGGGGTCAAATATTGATCAGAGTGGGGACTGCAGTCAAGAAATCATAAGAAGAACAAGACTGGGGAAGACAGCTAGGAGAGACCTAGAAAATATCCTAAAGCATAAAGACATACAACTGAGCACAAAAGTTAGACTCATACAAGCCACTGTACTGTATTCCCTATTACCTGGGATGGATGTGAGAGCTGGACAGTCAAGGAAGCGGATAGGAAGAGAATTAACTCATTTGAGATGGGTGCGGGAGAAGAGTGCTGAGGTTACTATGGACAGCCAAGAAGTCAAACAAATGGGCCGTAGAGCAGATGAAACCGGAAATCCCTCTGTAAGCCAAGATGACAAGACTGAGGCTGTCGTACTTTGGCCACATCATGAGAAGGAAGGATTATTTTTTCATTGGAAAAGAATATAATGCTGGGAAAGGTGGAGAGAAGTAGAAAGAGAGGAAGGCCACATGCCAGATGGATGGACTCTATTAAGAAGGTTGTAGGTATGCATTTGCAGGACCTGAGCAGAGCAGTGGAGCATTGGGAGTCTTGCAGTTGTCTCAGCTACAGTCGCCATAGATCAAGATCGACTCAAGGGTGGATAACAACAACAAAGAATGTATATGTATAGCAGTGTTTTTGGCTTTCCTTTGGTCATGTCAGCCCAGCTTGTTGGGGACAATTAGCTTACACTTCGTAAACAGTTTGTGGCACCAGTAACAGGCACATAGCAAGGATAAGACCACAGCCAACTGTTTATACGGGTAAGAGCAGCTAGGAAGGAACTAGAGAAGATCCTAGAAAGTAAAGGCATGCAGAATTGTCCAAGCCATTGCATTCCTCTAAGGTTGAGAGAGTGTGGCTTGCCCAAGGCCACCCAGTGGGTTTCTATGGCTGAGCTGGGATTTGAACCCTGGTCTCCAGAGTCACAGTCCAACGCTGGACATTCAGATCAACTAATATGCTGGGGAGGGGGGTTGTTGGTCAATATATCCTCAGAGAGAATCTGGCCTTCCTATGAGGCTGAGAGAGTGTGACTTGCTCATAGTGACTGGGTCATTCGGTCTCCATGGCTGAGCTGGTTTCCAATGTAATAATTTAACTCCGGGGATTTAGATGAACTGCTCTGCTCTGGATTTTTTTTGGGCAGATGTCTTCAAAGGGGTCCACCATGTCCTTCTTCTGAGGCTGAGAGAGTGTGATTCCCCCAAGTTCACCCAGCGAGCCACCAGCCTGACTGGCCTCAGGAGAGAGCCCACGAACACCTGCCCTGGTGAGACAGATATTGTGGAAGACCCAGCAAGCTGACTCAGTTTGCTGTCGCATGAGGTTTTGGGACTTTTCACAGTCAAGAAGAGGTGCTTCAGTGGGAGACATTGTTTAATGCTTCGGAAACTTTTCTTTTCCATGGTGCTCTACCTCTTTGATTCGAATTTTATTCTAAGCCACTCAGAGAAAAATGGAACAGAAATCAAATAAATCAATCATGACTGCTCATTATATAATAAATATCTTGAAAGTGTTCAAAGATATTAAGTTTTTGCTGCAAAGGGAGAACAAGTT
>NW_024814504.1:0-2365 GCF_019175285.1 Sceloporus undulatus
TAGGGAAAGTTCAGGTTTGATTTGATCTTGGAGTGATTTATTAGAATTTTTGTCAGGCCATGGTATCTGTAGAAATCTTCTCCAGTGCCAGATTTCAAATTGGTTCCTCAAAAACAAGTCATATCAGACTAAATCACACACACTCTCTCTTTTTTTTTTAAATAGAGTTACAAGCTTGGTAGACAAAGAGAATGCTGTCTTAATTTCATTAAGGCTTTTGACAATGTCCCTTATGATATTCTGATGCAGTGACTAGGGATGGCATCTCTCCGCTCAATGCCTGTCTGGAGTCGGTAATGGGCTGGATGAGGGAAAACAGACTCAGCCTGAATCCAGAGAAAACGGAAGTACTTGTGATAGGCTCTCCCGGTCCTGGGAAGGAAATTTGTCCACCTGTCCTGAACGGGGTCACGCTCCCCGTGAAGGACACAGTTTGCAGTTTGGGGGTGCTTCTGCACTCGTCGCTTCACCTGACTCCTCAGGTGGATGCGACAGTTAGAAGTACCTGTTACCAGCTTCGGCTGATACGCCAGCTGCATCCTTACCTGGACCGGGGGGACCTTGAAACAGTGGTACACACACTGGTAACCTCTCGACTTGATTTCTGTAATGCGCTCTACATGGGGCAACCCTTGTACCAAACTTGGAAACTGCAGTGGGTACAAAATATGGCCACAAGGCTGGTCACTGGTAGTTCCAGGGCCAGCCACATAACACCTATATTGAAAGACCTGCATTGGCTGCCAATCCGCTTCCGGGCCCAATACAAGGTGTTGGTTGTTACCTATAAAGCCCTAAATGGCTTGGGCCCAGAGTACTTGGAGGACCGCCTCTCCCCATATAATCCGCCCCACACTCTTAGGTCAGGTGGGAAAAAACTCTTGAGAGTTCCCAAGATGAGATACGTAGTGACTGCGCAAAGGGCTTTCTCTGCTGTGGCCCCGCAGTCTTGGAACTCTCTCCCTGATGAGCTCCGCTCGGCCCCCTCCCTGGAGTCATTTAAGAAAAACCTCAAGACTCACCTATTTCACCAAGCCTTCCCCCACATGTCCTGACTGTCATCTTCTCCTGTGTATTGCGTGTTGTATTATTAGATTGTTTTATTGACTTTAACTGGTTTTAATTATTAGGAATGAATGATGGATTTTTAATGATGTATTGTATTGTACGGTTTTAATATGGGGGATTTTTGCTGTTTTAATTTCTATTTGTAATTTGTTTCGTACTGTATTGTATTTTATTGGTATCTTGTAAACCGCCGTGATCGAAGGAACGGCAGTATATAAATAAAATCTAATTCATTCTCATTCATTCATTCATTCTTGCAAACAAACTAATAAAATAAGGGCTAAACAATGCTATTGTTAGATGGATTTGTAATTGATTGAAAACCAATGGCTCCTCTTCATCCTGGAGAAAAGTGGCTAGTACGGTGCCACAGGGTTCTGTCCTGGGTCCAGTGTTATTCAACATCTTTATAAATAGCTTGGATGATAGTAGAGATCATGCTTATCAAATGTGTAGATAACACCAGATTAGGAAGGGCAGCTAATACCACAGAGGACAGGATCAAAATTCAGTTCTTACTATCCTACATGTACCTACTCTTCTTCTGGCACAAAGTGGGGCAAACACACAGTGTTAGCTTAGATTATTAACTATGAGTTGGGAGAATTGCCTTCTGAAGTTAGTTGAGTTCACATCATTAAATGAGAAACAAATAGTGGAACACTCTTGAGGACACAAAGATGAATAGTGAAGCAAGTACAAGTTTTGCAATATATTTCAGGAGAACATAAGTCATTACTTACCTAGATGGTCAAAAACCCTGAGTTTTGCTTTAAAAGTACATTTTGCATTCACAAAGAAGGTATTTTGCAGTGTTCCAACAATGAAACCTGTGGATATGTGAGTATGCATTGACTCACTTGCTCACACATACACTCTCTCTCACACACACTTACCTTTTGAGAAAAGTTCACATCAGTAAATGATTTTGGCTTAAATCCTCCATTATGATTACTGAAATGCAAGTTTCTGACAGCACACTTAGGGAAGACAGTAGAGGTTGCTCCTCCAGCCTGACTGCTTTCTTGGTGGTAATAGCTCTACCACCCAAACCACTTACTGGCTGGAGGCATGTACCTGTACTTGTTCTAGCTGCTCTTAAGCATGGAAGACAGAAAGTGCAGACTGGGGCAGTGTAAGGCTGCTCCTTGCCCCCTTGATGTTCAAGACCAACCACAACAAGCTGGGCAACAACACCACAGACAAGCAATGGCCAGGGAGACATAATAATGCTTGTTCTCTGCAGGGATGGGGCCTTGTAGAAGGATGTATTTCTTGCACATGGTAAGTAAGTAAG
>NW_024814505.1:0-2365 GCF_019175285.1 Sceloporus undulatus
AGTTCTTCCTAATGCCTGCTTAGTTTTGTATGTGTAACTAGTTATATATGTTAAGTAATGTTCCCTGGCCCACCACCCTCCCACCCACCTTAACAGATAGCAGCTGGATCAGATTCCAGCCCCTTTGTACCAGGGAGTGAAGCTGTGACAATCAGAAGCAGGATCCTTCTTGCAAGTCATTGCCTCAGCCTCACTTGATAGTGGGAATGGGTTGCTGGCTGTTACAGTAGACTGGGAGGAGGCATTGATGTTTTATTGTAACACTACATAGGGACTGTACAAACAGCCCCTTTTTCAGCCAGAGGGCTGTGGCAATTGCATGCTGCAGCACCGATCTGGCCTTTCCAGGGCATGAAAAAGAGCCGCAAAAACAGCTCCTATTCGCACCCTGGAAAGGGCACGATAGCCATGGCACCACAGCTATACGGTGTTCCTTTGGTGCTGTGTTATGTGTATGTATTGCTGGAGGAGTGCCATGATGCTGTGTACCATGTGGTGCGGAGCTCAGCGTCATGGCATCCTGGGGGCAGAGCTGGGACATGTATTGTGTGGACGCTATGCCCTGACTCTGCCCCCAGGCCAGTCCAAAGTATCAGTCTACACAGCGCCATAGTCTTCCTGCACACAGAGTAGCTACAGATCTGGAACTGCAATATAGCATGTACAGTGCAATGCAGATTTACAGCACTTTATAAATAAAGTTCAACAATGACAACAACAACAACACTGAATGCTGGGCACTTTTCCTTTTTTTACTGGAATGGCATGCTTTCAGGAATGATTGTTGGTGCTTCTTAAGGTATCCATGCTTAGTGACATCGCCACAAGCTTCCTCTTGTATCATCACCATTGTAGCATCCGCAGGGTCTGCCTCCTCTGACAGCATAAGCTTGTGGCCCTTAAATTGTAAAGCCTAGGATAGTCATGGCTTGGAGATCCAAGTCATTAGGGCATGGGAAGACATACTGCAGGCTTACAATCATCATCATCATCATCATGATCATCATCATCATCATCATCATCATCATCATCATCATCATCATCGCCACTGTCGTCATCATCATCTAGCATCCTATTACCGGGTAGGTAATTTACATCATTGAATGAGAGCCTCTAGGGCCAGATGAACTACATCCAAGGGTATTAAAAGGACTGGCAGACTAAGGACCTTATTGCACACACATTCTGTCAGCAAAAAATCATGCCTGTCAGGACTGGACGCGAACGGGTGCGCACCGGGTGACGGAACAGGGCCTCTTGGAGGATGTATTTGTGTGTGATAAACTCCGTTTTCTGCAGCACGTGTGCGCACACGAGCGTCCTCCTTCCGTCCCCAGAACGTTGAAAATTGTGTGTGCGATAAGGTCCATAATCTCAGGGCCACTGGCAATAATCTTTGAGATTTCCTGGAGGACAGAAGAGGTCCCAGCAGACTGGAAGAAGGCAAATGTTGTCCTTGTTTTCAAAAAGGGGAAAAAAGAAGATCCAAACAATTATTGCCCAGTTAGCCTGGCATCAATACCAGGAAAGATTCTAGAGAAGATCATGAAATAGATACTCTCTAAGCATTTAGAAAGGAATGCCATAATTGCAAAGAGTCAACATGGGTTTCTCAAAAACAAGTCATGCCAGAGTAATCTGATCTCTCTCTCTCTCTCTCTCTCTCTCTTTCTTGGATAAAATTACCATCTTGGTAGATGAAGGGAGTGCTGTAGACATAGCATATCTTGATTTCAGCAAGGCCTTTCCCCCATGATATTCTTGCAAATAAACTTGTAAAATGTGGGTCAGACAATACAACTGTGTATTTGTAAGTGGCTGACAGATCGAACCCAAAGGCTGCTCAGCCATGGCTCCTCTTCATCTTGCAGAGAAGTGACTAGTGGGGTGCTACAGAGTTCGGCCCAAGTCAGAAACTACTTGAAGCCACCCAACAATAACAAAAAATCTAGGATTCTTTTTGTCATCTGTCATCTGACTCTCATAGTGTCAGGGGATGTTGAACAGGTGTGGGCATGGCCACTTTCACATTACACAATTTAGCACTACCATTCATATAGAATCATAGAATCAAAGAATTAGAAGAGACCACAAAGGCCATTCAGTCCAACCTTCTGCCATGCAGGAACTCACAAACAACACATGGCTATCCAGTCTCTGTTTAAAGACCTCCAGGGAAGGAGACTCCACTAAACTCCAAGAGAGTGTGTTCCACAGTCAAACAGCTCTTACTCTCAGGATGTTCCTCCTAATGTTAAGGTGGAATCTCTGTTCCTGTAGTTTGAATCCATTGTTCCATGTCCTTTTCTCTGGATCAGCAGAAAACAAGCTTGCTCCACCCTCAGCATAACACCCTTCAAATACT
>NW_024814506.1:0-2365 GCF_019175285.1 Sceloporus undulatus
AGTCATTCCATGGCTGAGCCTCATGCCATCCTCATCATATTCCATTTGGATTCCTGGAGGGAGTCTACATTCTGGTAAGTATCACCCCAGTGATGCCTAAAATCCTATTCCATGCTAACCTATGCTTTTCCTGAGCCTTGTATGCGTGTGTGTATGCTAGTGAATCGTATGTGCCTTTCCCCTTATAAATAAATTGGTTATTAATTCTAGAAGTCTCTCAGCTCTATTTATTGGAATCCCCTGGTCTACTCTGTATACATATCGGGAGGGCGATTTCAGTGGGCTCTTGTAGCCAGCCCCTCTTGCAATATTTGAGCTAACAATAATAATAAAATTCCCCTACGGACCCTTGGCTACAAAGGTTCCATGTAATATTAATTAATAGAACAACATACTGAAGCCTTCCATCACTGAGCAACAGTGGAATGATGTTCTGGCCTCTGAATCCATGTATAAAATTTCAGTGAGTATCCCACAGGTTAAGTTGAGTGGTGCATTGATACTTACTGCAGTAAAAATCTTCTGGACTTTCTCCAGCTTGAAATAGCGTGTTTGATTGCTCTCCTGATTGTATTTCTGCAATATCTTTTTGGCTTCTTCCTTGTATTTTTCCACATCTTCCAAGACTGCTATTCTCACTGGACAGTCTTTGCATTCATATAATTGTGGTGGAACTGTGGAAAGTGTACAGTTATGAATATTTTAACACTACTGACTTCCTTAGGTACAGAAGCTTACTGTTTACATTCCCCAGAATTGGATGAAATTAGTTTTAATGAAAGTGAAAGCTCAAGCTGTCAGGAGTCTCCATTTGGCTCTCCCAAGCAGAGTGATGCCCCTTTCTCCCATGTTGTGCCCAAACAAAGGGGTGTCACATGGAGGCCCCAAGGTCATTTTTTAAGCTCCCGGTTCCCAAGTCCCATTGGGAACCGGGGACTGTGAGAATGGCCACTGGGCTTTAGGATCCCTTTCAGTCTTTAAAAGAAAGGCTCCATGGGTCACTTCCTGAAACAGATCCATTCTCACCCTCCCAATTTGGCTGGAACATCAAATGGCCCTTGGAGGAATCTGGGGTTGTCATGTACCATTTTTGGAGTCAAAATGGTGTGTGTGTGTGTGTGTGAGTGTGAGAGAGAGAGAGAGAGAGAGAGAGAGGTGGCCATTTGAAGTCCTGAGGGTTGCAGCCCCCAGCCTTATGGAAGTTACCTATCCATGCATGGCTTAATATGATGTGCAAATGAAACTGTCTGCAGTTAGGCTGCCTTCTCTTCTTATGGAATAGGTACCAATTATGCCATGGCTTCCATGTCAGGGATGTGGTTGATCCACTTGGTTCAAAATAGTCTCAACACTATGGAGAACTCCTTTTCACATTTGGAACAAAACTCAGAGCTGACACAGAAGCCCCCACTGCCTACATGTGAAAGATTTATACCACCAAACCCATCCATGTCACTGTGGTTGTTCACTTTCCCTCTCTACCTTCCTCTGAACTGTGAACACTGTGTGAAATATTGTGCTGAAAGGTAGATCATTGGCCCAGCTGAGGAGTCAGGTTCCTAAAAGGTAACCAGATGTGCTGATTTCTGACACTGGACCCAAGTGCCATACATACCAATAGCACTATATAAGTATATAAATAACCTTGCCCAGTGTTGATTATAACAGCAATGATCAGGGGCATCAATAGGGCTATGTCGGGGTGCCGGACACACCAGGTGACACCCTAATGGAGGTGACACCAGTGCTTCTCAAACACCTGTTTTTTGTCAGGAATGAGTTGTCGGATTCATCTGGATCCCTTTAAAATGCTGAATAGATGGGGTGAGTGGGATAAAGCTCAGCAGGAAGAGAAAGGAGAGGCCCTTTATTATTATTATTTTTTAAAAAATACAATTTAAAATTCTTTAAAAATTTCCTTTAAAGAACCACATCTTACCAAATTTAACTTTAACCACATGAAATAATGCATATGTGAATACATTTAGGCTATGTGTATGATATTGTAATTTAAAGGTAGAATTTGGAATTTTGCCAATTGTTCATGTCACAGCTATTACCACTGCATGTATGGGATGTATGATTTAGGAGTAACATTAGGATGAAAAACTCTACTGAGGATTCTGTAATGGTGTGGTATGGGAGGAGGTCAATGGAAAAAGCAACACTATGAGTTATTGCACTGGGTGATGTCAACTTTAATGACACCATTTGCAGTGATAGGTCCTTCTTTGGAAAAGAAGGGCAGAGAGAAGAATATTAGCTAGATAAATAATGTGGGCATAGAACTGAAAGCTGGATCCCAATCTACAGGCTGGGGTTCTATCTATCTATCTATCTATCTATCTATCTATCTATCTATCTA
>NW_024814507.1:0-2365 GCF_019175285.1 Sceloporus undulatus
TCTCGTGCCAAGAAAACCCCATGATACGTTGGAAACGACTCAAAGGCACACAGCAATGCCTTTGCCTCCAAGGCTGAGAGAGAGAGAACTATCCATGATCAGCCAGTGCATTTCCATAGCCTGGGATGGATTCGAACTCTGGTCATGCAGTGGAATCTTAGTCCAAAACTGAAACCAGCCATAGCAGAAAGTGAGCTTCTTTCACTGGCAAGTCTAGCCAGGTCATAGGTAGTGCATGCTTTCCATAAAAGATGTTGAGATTTTGCAAAGAAGCAAAGGGACCGTGCGATGGATCTGTCCTGAAAGCGGAGACCCCCGATTAACATACGAATCCAGTCTTGGGGGGAACTCCATTTACTGCCATTAATTTATGACGCATTCCGGGTGAAAGAGAAGAAGGTGCATGAATCAGTCTGAAAAGGGAGAGCCGCTGGGGCTGGATCTGAAGAAGGCCGGCTGGAGGAAGAGCGATGGGGACCAAGGGCCCTGGGTCGGCTGGAACTTAGGGACGGGACACATCCATCTTCTCCTTTTTGTCTGGGATGAAATGAAGATTCGACACCGTCTGGGCACGGGTGAGGTTCTCAAGCCCTTCGGATTTGTTCCAGAAACACGCCAAATCCCATTTGCATGGAGGCAAAATAATTTAAGGCCCCGAGACCCTTCTGGCCTGCAAAGAATCTGCATTATACTGGGACAGTTGCAGGCCATGCTCCTGTTTGTGTATTTAATGTTTCTGTAGCAGACATTATTGTTAACATTAAGACTGTTAATTATTACTGGCACATTATTATTAACATTAACGTTGCGTTAATTATTATTAACACAAACATTAAGCACCACGAACAGGCGCATACCCTGCAAAGGATAGTCCCTATTAATCCTCTGCCCTTCCACTTTTTCAGCTGCTTGGAAAATGTCCCGATTTCTCTGTCCTTGTCCCATTTTCTCCCTTTCTCCTCTTGCTGAAAGCTGAATTCAAAATGCAAAAGTCATCCTCATCATCCTCATCATCCTCAATTTTATTTCTTAATCATCTCTTTTCAAGGCTCAAGGCGGTGAAACCTTGGAGGGGGTGCGTTCGTTCTTTTAACCTTTTTTAGGGGGGGTTCTTGGACATATTTGTTCAGAGGAGGTTTGCCATGGCCTTCAGCGGAGGCTGAGAGCGTGTGACTTGCCCAAGGTGTCCAGGGTTGTAGTCCAACACTCAAACCACCACAAAATCAAAGTGATGGGTGTCGCAGTCCCCATGGTATCTATATTTTTACTTTGGATGAAGGAGTCTATGATCCAAAACACATTGCAGAAATAATCCAGTTTGAGACCGCTTTAACCACCCCGGCTCAATGCTAGGGAATCCTGGAAACTAGTTGTGTGGGTTTGGCCCCATACAGACTGCCAAAATAAAGCTGCTTTGGGTCACTTTGGAGGTATGCTGTTTAAATGATGCATGCGTCCTAAGAGTACGGAAGCTGCGCCAAAGCTGCGCCTCCAGTCCTTAGGCTAGATTGTGGCTTTGGCGTGGCTTCCGGACTCTTAGGACACATGCAACATTTAAACAGCATACCTCCAAAGTGACCCAAAGCAGCTTTGTTTTGACCTGTCTGTATGGAGCCATATTTAGCCTTCTCTGTCGTGCCACAATGAACTACAGCTCCCAGCATTCCCTAGCACTATGCCAGTGTGGTTAAAGCCCTAGATTGTTTCTCCAGTGCATTTTGGAGGGTCGATGAAGCTTGGAAAGCTAGGCTAATATATGTCACGCCTTTGGGTTCGCCCCATGAAGGTATTTCCCCCCAAGTTGGATTTGGGGTCCCAGCAAAAGCAAGGATGAAGTGCCATCCAGTGGGCAAGTGCAGCAACAGCCTTCCTTCTCTCAGAGGGGTATCCATGGCAACCTGCATCCCTGCCAGCCAATCAGAGCCAGCGGTGCTCCTAGAGGATGTGGGCATCTGGAACACAGCCTCCTGAGAGTCAATGGGATTTGTAGAGCGAAGCCAAGAGCAGCTGAGAAATATTCTACAACTTCCACACAGTTCCCTTTTTATTAATTACGTGACATAAAACTTAAAAGGAGTGTGGCCTAGCGGTTTGAGTATTAGACTACAACCCTGAACCTCAGGGTTCGATTCCCAGCTCCGCCATGAAACCCGCTGGGTAGTCTTAGCCAAGTCACACTCTCTCAGCCTCAAAGGAAGGCCATGGCAAACACAAATCATTTTTTTATTTGTTTGCGGTATTTATACCCCGCCCTTTGGTCCTAAAGGCTCCCAAATCATGCCAAGGAAACCCCAGGATAGGGTTGCCTTAGGGTTGCCATAAGCTGGAAACAACTTGAAAGTACACAACAACAACAACAACAACA
>NW_024814508.1:0-2365 GCF_019175285.1 Sceloporus undulatus
ATGGAAGTAGATCTCTTTCATGTGAGACATGTTCTACTCTTGCTCAGTATGAAACAAGATAAAATAGAGCTGACCATCTAGGATCACTCCAGGCCTTGAGGTTTCCAGGCCAAAAGTTGAGACCTAGGGAGAAATCTGACTATGTTGTTAAGAGTTATGCATTAAGCACCAAGCATATTGCTCACAGCCTGTCATTCAAGAGAAAGGCACACTAGGTAAACATATTTTCCTGTTTGGAAATTAAGAAAGAAATCTTTGCTAAAAAGAAATCAGTCAGATGCCCACTTGGTGGTATTTGTTTTCTCCCTAATGCTTGGCTCATTCATTCATCTTCTCCCTTGTAGGAACATAAAAAATGCATAGAACCAAATAGATGAATCTCACAAACATGTTTTCTCCATCCATGCACTTGTATATGGAGCCACAGAATGTTGCTGTGTGGTGTTACAGGTGATACTCTACATGATCATTCATAGAATCATAGAGTTGGAAGATACCCCAAGGGCCATGCAGGAAAATGCAATCAAAGTACAGTGGTGCCTCGGGTTACGAAAGTAATTCGTTCCGCGGCCGCTTTCGTAACCCGAAAAGCCTTCGTAAGCCGAATTGCCATAGGCGCTAATGGGGAAAAGCCGCGTTTCGTGCGAAAAAGCCGAAAAAAGCACCAAAAATTTTATTCGTAACCCGAAAAAACATTCGTAACCCGGAACAATGATTTCCAATGGGATTTTTTCGTATCCCGAAAATTTCGTAACCTGGGTATTTCGTATCCCGAGGTACCACTGTACTCCCACAGATGGCCATCCAGCCTCTGTTTAAAAACTTCCAAAGAAGGAGGCTCTGGCCCTTATCACACGAAGGGTTTTGCAGCTCTGATCCGAAGCCACTGCAGGTCCAACCATGCAAATTCACATGATAACGTGATGTATTATCACACATGATTGCTTTCTATGGTGGAGACTCAGGGCCAGGTCCTGAGATATGGTAATCCTGAAATGAAAGCTCAATTATAATCCACCAATTATTGATAGATATCTAAAGTAGGACTGTCTTGGAGGAGAGGGGAAGAAGGGCAGCGCAATGACTTCCTTTTGTATGCCAGGCTTAATTTCCAGCTGTTAGTTTTTAGATACAAAGTGGGAAATGGCAGCAATCCAGGTCCCATGTCTGTGATGGGTTTGGTTTCTTGAGAATGTCTCTCATCAGTTGTATCTCTTAATTATCTTTTGGCAACAGTTGAACTTTCCATCTCCCAGTCTGGTTTATATAACATAGCAAATTGTGATATTTATTTCCCCCCTCTAATTAGTCCTCTACTTTTATGCTCATTAGATTTTTTAAAAATGTTAATTACTTTTTTATTTTTGGCAGGAACTCTTTTAAAAAACTGTAAACCCACATGTACAGTAGACAGATTCACATGATTTCATTAGGTGAAAAGGCCCATTTCATTACAACGGCCCAGCTAAAAAAACAAGTGTATAATGTAAAGCATTGTAATGGAATGAACTGAAACAGCTCTGAAACCCAGAATTTACCTATACTAGCCCTTATTAGTAGTTTGATGCCACTTGCCAGGAGCCCTGGTGGCACAGTGGTTAAATGCCTGTACTGCAACCATTCACTTAAAACCACAAGGTTGTGAGTTCAAGACCAGCAAAAGGGCCCAAGCTCGACTCAGGCTTGCATCCTTCTGAGGTTGCTAAAATGAGTACCCAGACTGTTGGGGGCAAATTAGCTTACTTGCTAATTAGCTCACTTGCTGTTCACCGCTATGATCTTTGGAATAGCGGTATATATATATATATATATAAAAAACTTTAGCTGCCATGGCTCCATCCCACAGAGTTCTTGCCTAACTCTAGTGACCTCCCAAGAGACTACAACACTAATGGCTTTTTCACATGGCATAATTGTAGTGCTATGATTCCACATTAAATACCATGGCTTTATCCTATGGAACCCTGCTGTTTGCAGTTTGGTGAGGCATAGGACCTCTGTGGTAGCTTAGTGGTTAAGATGCCAATTCTGACTATCATAAGGTTGGAAAGTTGGCAGTTCCAAGCTCTGAGTGCTGCATGATGGGGTGAGCTGCTGTCACTAGTCCCAGTTTCTGCTAACCTAGCAGTTCAAAAGCATGCAAATGCAAGTAAATAAATAGGTACCACTTCAGTGGGAAGGTAACAGTGTTCCACACAGTCATGCTGGGCAAATGACCATTGGCTATTTAGCCAATGACAATGAATATCTCTATAGTCACTGAATAAAGGTTTGCTCTTTTTTTTTTTTTTTTTTTTTTTTTTTTTTTAAAAAAGAGGAATATCTGGGAATTAAGTTAACAACCAATAATAACGAATTATTTCAT
>NW_024814509.1:0-2364 GCF_019175285.1 Sceloporus undulatus
TAGATTGTCTAGAAAAATAAAAGGAGAGAAGGAGGAAGAGAAGGATGATGAAGAAGAAGATTGGAATATAGTAATACAGTATTGGGACAGGAATACGTAAGAACCAGAGTGAAAGACTGGTTTATGGAATTTAAGAAAATTTGAGATAGGGAAGGAAAAGGTGTAAAGAGATATAGAGATAGACACAGATAAGAAGTAAAGAGAGAAAAATAGGTTGGGGAATGTAGAAGGGGATAGATTGGGAGGGGGGAAAGGAGAGATAAGGGTTGGGGATATAGGTAAGGGGGAGGAAGAGAGAGAAAGAGGTACAAGATATAGAGATATCTATGTACATATTGTGAATGTTACGGAAAGATGGATGTAAATAGAAGAAATGGATTCAATAAATAAAAAGAACAAAAAAAAATCCTATGGTGATAAGAAAAGACCCTTGTGATTTTGTGTGTTAGGTTTGTGTGTCCATATGTCTGTTTATGTTTTTCAGTTATATTTTGTTAAGTTGAGCTTTTAATTGCTATTAGTATAGATTATTGCTTTAGTTTATAAATTTGAGTGGGGACTATGGGTGGTGGAATAGGTTAGCTAGACAGAGGGTGGGATTTACTGCAGCTGGCTAGAATAGTTATGGGAATGATAGCTTTTGCAATATGTGGGATGTTGGCTAAAGACAGTTGGGGCCAGGTACTAACAGAAAGGCTACTTTGTGGGAATGGCAAAGGGGGCCTTGTTCCTTGTGGGACACAGACTGTGGGAATTGCAGGTGGGGGCTAGGTTTGGAAGAGGGTGGAGTTTTAGATTTTGGGGTTTTAATGTATTGTTTGGATTGGAGTGGGCAGTTCTGGCTTAAACATTGAATTTCTATGTGTTCTTAATAAAGTTCTTTGCTGTGTTCAACACATTGGACTCTTTGATGCACAGAAGTTCTGAGTTTGCCCAAACTGACCCTTTCTGCTCTCTTCAGTCCTCAGCTCCATTCCCAGCCATAAAAACAGAGGCAAACACACACACACACACACACACTCAAAGAGACAGAGCTATATGTACAAAGCAGAAGCTTCCCAGTCTTTCACTCCTGAGGCCACATCTGCAGCTTGGGCTCCATTCTGGAAGGAAGGATAAAAGGCCGTAGTCCTTCTTCCAAAGGCCGCCAGCGGAATAAGCAGCAGCAGCAAGGGCCTTACGATCCCTGCGCATGCTCAAAAGGGACCTTTGGGGCATCTGCACATGCACACTCTCAGCCCCTGAAGCTGCTGCCCTCGCAGCCTGCTCTGAGGGAGGGAAGTGGGGAGAGCCCTCATTCATTTTGGGGAATGGCTGGGGGTGGGTCTTCTGGGGGGTTTGGGTTGTTGTAAGAAGGAAGGAAACCCAGATCTCTCCCTCCCGCAAGAACGGCAAGGTGCCTGCCAGGCCTCCTCTCCCTCTTTCCTTCCCTACCCCCTCCTCGGGGGATTCCTTAGGGCCCAGGTACTTGGGGGACTATTATGAGAAAAGAGGGCAGGGTGGACCCTTGAAGAGAGGCATGGCCATAGAGGGGAGGGGGATCCAAAGGTAAAAACGGCTTTGAGGAGCCCCATCCCTCCTGTCAGTGTAGTGGGGCAGAGGAGAGACCCTCCCTTCTGATGCCTCATTTGGAGAAGAGTTTTGTGCTAAATAGCATCACACAGCATAGGCTTCAATAGCATTGGATACAACATTATTCGGGGGGGAGGGGGCCTAGGGGGGGGGGGGGCCTTGGCGGGGGGGGCAGAGAAGAGCCCAAATTTAGGACAAAGCCACGAGGAGGGAGATGGAGGGACCCCAAAGCCCCTTCTGGGGAGAATGACACCCCTGGCAACCTGGGAACTAGGCTTAAAGGCCCACAGGATCCGACTGCTCGGAACCTACTGGAATCACTGGGCAGAATTAACTCTGCAACATATTGAAACTTTTTGGCGGTAACTCTGCCCACCCGTTATAAGGCCCCTGCCTTCCCGCTCTTTTCCCCAGTTCCTTTTTTCCGCCGCGCTAGCTGCTTCAGGGAACTTTCGCTTGCTTTGCTTGCTTGGAATCACTTTCGCTTTTTGACCTTGGACTATTTCTTGACCATTCTTTGTCTCCCGCCCCTGGTAACTTCGGACTTTCGGATTGTTGACCTCGTTTACGGATTCTCCCACTGGCTTTGACGACTTTGGAAATGCCTGCGCCTTTCAAGAAGTGCGACATTTGCGGGGGCAAGGTGCCTGTCCAGGACCCGCACTCCTCCTGCTTGCTGTGCCTGGGCAAGGACCACGACACCAAGGCCTGCCTGCTCTGCAGATCCCTCTCCTCCCAGGCCCGGAAAAACCGTGAGTCCTGGCTCACTTCGGCGATCGCCCTGGGAAAGGT
>NW_024814510.1:0-2364 GCF_019175285.1 Sceloporus undulatus
CCTTGTCTAGATTGTTAAATTTTAAATAAGAATGCCTGCTGATGGGCTTGCCATTCAACTGCTGCCTGGCTTGGGAAGCCTATTGTAACAGGATCTATCATACATATGATGAATTGGGCTCAAGGCCATGAAGGTTCATGCTGCTAATCTCTTTTCTTTGGTGGTCTCCGGGTGCTACAGGATTCCTTTGCATATTGTTGGGCATGCTTTGATTGTGATTTCCTGCATGGCAGGGGGTTGGACTTGATGGCCCTTGTGGTCTCATCCAACTTCATGATTCTATGATTTTATGGTTATAAGGTTAGCTGCTGTGTGGGTGAGTGTCTTATCCCTGATTGGGTTTTCATGGCATGGTCTGGTCCAAACAATACCATTGTTTACTACCTTTTGGGGCTGGAAAAACAGACTTCCTAGTGCCTATGCCTTGTTTTCTGCTAGCAAAAATGCTCAGATTTAATATACCATACAGCTTCATATAGAGACTTACACCAGCCACCTATTGCCCACAGCTTCTCTCTCTCTCTCTCTCTCTCTCTCTCTCTATATATATATATATATATATTCCAAAAAACAAACAAAACAAAAATACAACACAGCAAACTATGATTTTACTATTTTATATAAGAGACTCCGTTTTACTATGCGATTATATTTTATGTGCCTTGAGCTTCCATGGATTTGGTATCCATGCAAAGTCCTAAATCCAACTCCATATCGAGGGCCCACTATACTATTTTAAATTTAGGTTTGTGTTCCTTTGACAGATCCCTTTTGTGGACAAAAATTCTCTCCTTGAAATTAGATACCAGAGGGCTATCCTTGCCAAGCCCCCTGTTCCCATTTCATGACTCCTTAATCAGCAGTTCATTTAGCCGCGAGACCCCTCAGCCTTCATACAGGTTGATGATAGTCTGCTACATGGAGTTGAGGTGATTTTTGAAGTCTCTAGACAAGTTCATCCTCAAAAGAAATCAAGACTTAATTCTGACCACATGCCCTGTTAACACAGAGTGCATCTATGCTTCTGCATGGACTCACCAATGTCTGCGAGATAAAGGTTAATCCAGTGTCTTCTTTGCCTAACCATGGGATTAGTCTTATTTTACACAGGTTCGCAGATGTTCCAGTAAAGAACTGCACATTGTTTTGAAATTTTAATTGGAGGTCAGACATTAACATTCCTCTTTCAGAGTGGTAAGTCTTAATTACTACAAATTAAATCACCTTAATATCACCTTCATTGCTATAACCAGTTGACAAGGTGATCAGTGATAGGCTGGAAGCTGCCATAGGTCCAGATTAGATCAGGTTCTATTCTGATTGATCACATAATCCACTGTTTAGGCAAGTTCTCATCAACTGCTTCAGGTTTTCAGTGGCTGACCTACTATAGTCCATCCAAGATGACATTAAGAAAAGACTTGACCCAACATGGTTATAAGGCAGGTGTCTGCCATCACGTCGTTTCTGCTCCATACAAGAACAGCTAGAATCGCAGCCATCCTCACATTAAGAGGCTGTTGAGGGGAGTTTTCCAACAGGGCCTGCCCACCAGACATCGTTTTCCATCTTGGGATGTGAACACGGTCTTAAAGGCTCTGACGGTTGGGCCGATCAAGTCCCTTCGGGAGGCCTCCCTCAAACACCTCTCCCTTAAGGTCATCTTACTCACAGCCATTACCTCCGCCAGATGGGTGTCAGAGCTGGGGCCCTGTCAGTACGTAAAGACTTGTGTATTTTTAGGCCAGTCTCAGTGTGCCTTCGTCCAGACCCTACCTTCGTGCCTAGGGTCAACTCAGCCTTTCAGGTGTCACATGACATTCTCCTGCCTTCATTCTGCCCCAGTCCTAAGAAGGACTTGGAAAAGACCTGGCACACATTGGATGTGTGCAGAGCCCTCAAAATCTACCTCAAGAGGACTTCAACCTTAAGGTCATCTGAGATGTTCTTTTCCTTTCGTCTGGGCTCTTTGGGGTGCAAGGTACCAGTCTCAACTCTGAGTAGGTGAATCAGGTCTTGTATTCAAAAGAGCTACCCGAGGGGTTGATGGTGCACTCAACCAGGAGCGCATCTACCTCTGTGGCCTTGACTGCTAGCGCCTCCTTGTCAGATATTTGCAGGGTGGCCACAGGGAAGTTGCCTTCGACCTTCATAAGACATTACAAACTGGACGTGTCTCAGTCCGCAGAGGCGTCATTTGAAAGGAGGTTCCTCCAACAGATTGTGTTGGGGGCCACAGTCTCCTAGCAGCACCTCCCTCCCATTTCGAGAGGGCTTTTGTAAATCCCAGATTACAGGAGGACAGGACCCTCTCTGCTGGGAAAAGGAACGTTGGGTACTTACCGTGACACGTTCATTTCCTGC
>NW_024814511.1:0-576 GCF_019175285.1 Sceloporus undulatus
CCAAGAGGTTGGGCTATGGGGCTTTTTACTGTTGGTTTGTTTTATTGTGTATTTTATCTTGTGTGATTGTACCACTGTTTGTCCAAAGGAGGGCGACTGTTTGTATTTTAACCTGTTGTAAGCCGCCCTGATCGGAGGAAGGGCGGCATATAAATAAATTTTTTATTATTTATTATTTATTAAATGTTGATTTAAACAAATAGTATGTGTGGTTAGCATTTCTAATTTTTTAAATTTTAATTTATTTATATCATAGAATCATAGATCATAGAATCATAGAGTTGGAAGAGACCGCAAGGGCCAACCAGTCCAACCCCCTGCCATGCAGGAAATCCAGATCAAAGCATCGTCGACAGATGGCCATCCAGCCTCTGTTTGAAGACCTCCAAGGAGGGAGACTCCTCTACACTCCGAGGAAGTGTGTTCCACTGTCGAACAGCCCTTACTGTCAGGAAATTCCTCCTAATGTTCAGGTGGAATCTCTTTTCCTGCAGCTTGCATCCATTGCTCCGGGTCCTAGTCTCTGGAGCAGCAGAAAACAAGTTTGCTCCCTCCTCAATATGACATCCCTTCAAG
>NW_024814511.1:676-2364 GCF_019175285.1 Sceloporus undulatus
TCCTCATAGGGCAAGGTTTCCAGACCTTTCACCATTTTAGTCGCCCTCCTTTGGACACACTCCAGTTTCTCAATGTCCTTTTTGAATTGTGGCGCCCAGAACTGGACACAATATTCCAGGTGGGGCCTGACCAGAGCAGAATATAGTGGCACTATTACTTCCCTTGATCTAGATACGATACTTCTATTGATGCAGCCTAAAATCGCATTGGCCTTGTTAGCTGCCGCATCACACTGTTGACTCATGTTCAACTTGTGGTCTACTTGGACTCCTAGGCTGACTATAGTTCTGTCATGATAACAGTATTTGACAATCAGTTAAAAAAATGAAATTTGAAGAATATAATTCATTTTTAGGAATAAATAAATGTGCTGTTGGGTTAGACCAAAGATGCATCAAGTCTGCCCTTCTGGATTACAGTGCCTAGGCATGTCTTCTGTTAGTGAAAATATAAACAAGAGATGAGCAAACACCAGACATCTACAATGTGTCCTTTTTAAAATTAGGACCCATCACCTCAATCCAGCTATAATATACTGTTTCAGGTTAGACATATAAGGCTAAAGCCAACATGAGCCATAACTAAAATAAACTCTTGTAAATAAAAGCTCCCATTCATTTGAGTAAGTGTAGTTTAGGTAGGACTAACATTGTATTTATCCCACACCTGGTAGAATTAAGGGGCAGAGTGCCTCTGAGTGCATGGTTTGGATCAATAGTTGCAGTCTTTTCATTAAAAAAATGAGGAAGAATAGCTACAACCACTTTAACTTGCTGATGAATTCCAACACCCTTATTATTTAAGAGTTGAGCTTTTGGGCTGGGACTTAGAAGAGTCAGGTTCAAGTCTTCCCTTGGACAACAAAATCTCTCATCAAAGGTGGCCCAATCATCCAGCATGACCTACCCCACAACAATTTTCTGAAGATACAGTGGGAAGTAGAAGAGCTAAATACATCACAAGAGGTAGGATATAAATATGACTAAATAATACAATGAAGCTGTATAACAAAATTGTAACAAAATAATAAATGAGATAGAGAAGGAACATCAGTCTAGCCAGGGCTGATGAGGCAATTAAAGTCTATATCAAGTGTTATGAGTTATGGTCAATAAATATAAATATTAGACTTTGATGTGTAAGGCAGGGTGCTGCCTCTTGTGAATCTGCACACATTGTAAGAAGACATAGAGGATGGGTAGAGCAAGAGAGCCTGGATCCCTCTTCATCTTAGAAAAAGTCAAGCCTCATTCTAAAGTAGAAATGAATTACCACCTGCCCAATAAGGAAAGGGTCTCAATAATGTGTTCAGGGGAGCAATCAATGCTACTGTCTTATTTACCTCCACTGAATGCAGACACTAAACAAAACAAACATCTTCATTTATATACCGCTTCATACTGAACTAACTGTGTCTAAGCGGTTTACAAAGTGTAAGCTAATTGCCCCCCAACAAGCTGGTTACTAATTTTAGCGACCTCAGAATGATGCAAGCCTGAGTCAGGCTTGACCTCTTTTGCTGGTATTGAACTCACAACCTTATGGTTTTGAGTGAGTGGCTGCAGTACAGGCATTTAACTATTGCACCACCAGGGCTCTGACACTGACAAATTGGCTCAGATTGACACACACACACACATGTTGTAATATACTACACACTTCCAGAGATATTTGGTAAGCCAGACAG
>NW_024814512.1:0-2364 GCF_019175285.1 Sceloporus undulatus
CATATACATGAGTATATACAGTAACCTAGGCAGGCAGCCTGGTGCCCCGCTTGGTTACTGTGTGGTGCTAACATTTTTTTTTTGAACCACATTTCCACTCTGGACAAAATAGTCAGTGAGGGACAGTGTTTTTCTCTAGCTTAGAACTGGCAGAAGTTCGGCTAACCAAAGACCTCTAACATATGTTGGCCCAGTTCAGCAGAATAAGCCAACCCCCCCCCCCCCCCCATTGATTCTGCAGAAGGAAAGCTGATAGGAAAGCCAGCAGATGGTGTACCACATGCGAGGAATCGGCATGCCAAGATCACTGCAGCATCCAAGTGACATGCACTTATTTTTCTGTAAAGTGGCTGGTGCACAAAAATGGTTTTCATTGGGGAACATTTTTGTCAACAGAGACATTTCTTATTAACTGAGTAGAAGTCTACCCAACATAGGTCTTCCTTCAGATAAATGAAAAGAGCTCTTTTCATTTGGAGTTTATGTCCTTTTTCAAAACTTAAATGGGGAGGGGTCCTCAACAAGTTTTTTTCTTTTTAAATTTAATTTTTAAAGACAAAATTAGGTTTGTTACATTTTTGCAGAAAAGGAGGTATATCAGCTCCTCTTGTCCTAATGTTTCACATCATGTGAATGTATATTTTCTGTTTCTGGATGTTACAGGACTGTGAAATATCTTTCATTCTACACCCACAAACACTCCTGTATCCACTGAAATACATTTCAGTATCCCAGAAGCCACTCAGTGTAGGTTTTTTGCATCTACGTGGATGAGAGTTAAATCTAAAAACCTGCCAAGATATTGTTGCAACTTCAGGGCTTTCTGAATGGGGAAATACACAGTTCTCCATATTTTTTTGTGGGTTTTTCGGGCTGTGTGGGCATGTTCTAGAAGAGTTTATTCCTGATGTTTCCTGATGTTTAGAAGAGTAAACTCTTCTAGAACATGGCCACATAGCCTGAAAAACCAACCAAAAAACTATGGAGAATTCTGTGTTTCTCCATTCAGAAAGCCCTGAAGTTACAGCAATATTTTGGCAGGTTTTTAGATTTAACTCTCATCCACATGGATGCAAAAACCTACACTGAGTGGCTTCTGGGATACTGAGATGTATTTCAGTGGATACAAGAGTGTTTGTGGTGTAGAAGAATTTATTCCTGATGTTTCCTGATGTTTAGAAGAGTAAACTCTTCTAGAACATGGCCTGAAAAACTCACAAAAAAACTATGGATGCCGACCATGAAAGCCTTTGACTTCACACACAATTCTCCCTTTGCATGTAGCAGAAGTAAATGAAATAGATAAAATGCTTTGGCGGATTTGTAATAGGCATTTTGTTGGCATTTCCATTATCTTGCTTTTAATTTCCAGAAGTCAAAGAACACTGAGTCTCAAAAGAAATTACATCTGCTAATTTATTCACAATCATGCCCAGAATCCCATCCCACACACACAAGCTCTCCTGTCTCTTCTGTTTCTTGTCTTTGCTAAACTTATCAGTTGGGTTACTTAAAATTACCAATGAGAGACTCTTAAAGTTATAAGGTCTTTTGGCTGCCCAATATGTGCTAGTTTTCATTTCATCTGTTCCATTGCTGCTACATAGAATAAATATCAGAAATAAATTCCAGAGAAACAAAAAAGTATATTGTGGAATAATTCCAGTTCTTGGTCAAGTATTAAACAGGTAAACCCTTTTCTTGGAATATGCCATACATACACCTCCCCATATGCATATCCCACCTGTGTGTGTGTGTGTGTATGTATGTGTGTGTGTGTGTGTGCATGTATATGTGAAAAATAAATCTTCTTTGAGTCTGTAGAAAACTCTGCCATGAACATAGCAAAATGGGGGCCACTTGAAATTATTCATCCTTTCTGCAGCAGCTAGGACAGTGATGGTGCAAATTTTTGAGGCTGAGTGCCCAAACTGCAACCCCAAACCCACTAATTTATTGCAAAGTGCCATGTCCCTATGGCTTTCTAATAACAAACTCTGGCAAACTCTGTGCTGGGACAATGGCACATGTGCCCACAAAGAGGGCTCTGAGTGCCACCTCTGGCACGCGTGCCATAGGTTTGCCATCACTGAGCTAGGATAAATTGTGTTTAATACATCACACTGTAACTACTGCTCTGCCAGCCAAAGCCCATAGCTTCCAGCTTTTGCAGCAGATGTTATGCACAAGTACTCAGAAGTAAGTCCCATTCTATTTATTTGGAAGTACCCCCCAGTTAATTCATACCAGGTGACCTCTAGGTAATTTGTCCACACTGTCTGAAAGACTGTGGCGGTTTACAGACCGCCAAATAGTACAGTGGTGCCTCGGGTTACGAAATTAATTCGTAACGCGGCCGCTTTC
>NW_024814513.1:0-2364 GCF_019175285.1 Sceloporus undulatus
CCACGTGCGGCGACATTGGGGACAAAAGTCCCTCTCCTCCCCTCCCCAACTTTTTCCCTCCTCACTGCCACGGTTGGGGGAAAGGCCGCGTGGGGGTGTTGGAGGTCAAGAGGTCTCCAGCCCACCATCTGGCCCTTAAGCAGAGGTGGCAGTGATTGTGGCAGTGGCAGCGAAGAGGAGGTGGAGGAGCAGCACCAGAAGCTGCCTCTCCAGCTCGGCCTCCACGCCACCGCTGTCGCTACTGCAGAAGGGCCGGGTGGTGACCGGCACAAAAGGGCCAGGTTTGGGTGTTGGAGGCCAAGAAGCCTCCAGCCCAGCACCCAGCCCTCACGCAGAGGCGGCGGCGGAGAGGAGGCCTCTGGCTCTCTCCTTGGCCTCCTCTCCTCTCCGCCACCACCATCACCACCACAGAAGGTGCTACAGTTCCACTGCCGCCGCCAAGGCGAAAGGGCCAGGTGCAGCCTGGAGGCCTCTTGTCTAGCTTGTTTCATGTTTTTTTTAATATATATATATATATATACTGTTTAATGTGGTTAACTGCTATTAAGGGACATATCTATGAGATTCTATGATATGGGGTGCACTATAAACCTTTTAATAAATGAACAGGTATTGCAATCCTATATATTCATATGATCAGACATAACTCCAGAGAATGTCATCCTTTTGGATACCAGAAGGTTCCTCTCATTCTTCAGAGCAAGAAGCAACACTTCAGCTGCCTTCTAGAAGATAAAGCAAAGAGGCTTCCAAAAGAACTGAAGCCTTGGGCAAGTCACACTCTCTCAGCCTCAGAGGAAGGCCATGGAAACCCACTCTGAAGGAACCTGCCAAGAAAATCTCTTCAGAGACTCCCATAAGGTCACCAGAAGACAGTGATGGTGAACCTTTTAGAGGCCAAGTGCCCAAACTAACCAAACCCACTTATTTATTGCCAAGCGCCATGTCCCTCTGGCTTTCTAGTAAGAAACTCTGGCAAAAACTCTAGTAAGAAACTCTGTGCTGGGGCAACGGCACATGTGCCGACAGAGAAGGCTCTGAGTGGCAACTCTGGCACGCGTGCCATAGGTTCACCATCACTGCCATAAGACCTGGAAACAACTGGAAGGCAGACCCCAAGAACAACATTGGGAAATAGGTGCAAGCCTTGCCTTGGGAAAGTGTAATGACTGGGCTCCAGTCAATAGAGAGGTCTTCTTCAGGCAGAAAAGGGAGGTTTATGCAAATGCAGAATGACATCACTGCTACGGAAGGCTCTCTTGACCAATCAGAGAACAAGGTTCTTCTGGAAGCTTCCATGAGAAGGAGATATAAGGCCTGAGAGACCAAGAGACAGTTGGGGGAATTGTGTCCGTTGGAGACAGAGAGTTAAAGAGCGGATCTTGGAAGTTAGTCTCAGAATTGGACGCTTAGGTTTATTTCTTTCTTTAATAGCTTGTATGAATTGAACATTATATACTTTCCAATACTGTACCTGCAAGACTCTTAATATATTGTGTGACTTATATTTCAGTTATATTTTGTTATTTATAATAGATATCTCTTTAGATATTTTGTTATCTATAATAAATACCTCCTTGGAGTATCTACTACTCGACGCTCCTTTTACACGTGTCTTGGATCGGTTGATGCTTGGGAAGATCAGCAAAGAAGTAGAAATAAGGTTCCTTAACCGGTCCCAGTGTAGGTTAAGGGAAACCCTTTTATAATTCACTGGATGATGGCAGCGTGATTTAAGGAAATTAAGGGTCTGCTGGTGTAAGAGCCATAATGTCTAAATGTCTAATTAACAATTTGTAAGACACTCTGATAGCCTTTTGGCTGAAGACAGGGGTATAAAAACATTATTATTATTATTATTATTATTATTATTATTATTAGGCCGCAGTTTGGCTGCTTGGACCACCAGAGATCATCACAGTGAGTCAGTTGGAAAAGCACATCTCACTCCAGAAAATAGAGATACTTTAGGGGTTTGTGCTCTACGTCTTTCTGAAATAATAGCTACAAAACTGATGATAGCATTTGAGACATTTAGTCTTTTAAAAACAAATATGGCAGATTTAAATGCTGCTTTAAAACCTCTTTCCATCTGCCAGCTTTGTGCTGGTTTTGGGGAGAAATGAAAAAGTGTTGGGAGGGAGGGACTGCCAACAGAATTAGGAGATGCATTGCAGGCTATGGACAGTTTGCGGCCAAGAAAGGTCCAAAACACAAGGCAGCAATAGTCCAGTCTGAGAGCGCTTTAACTGCCCTGGGCCAGTGCTAGGGAATTCTGGGAATTGGAGTTTATTGTGCCACCAGTGGTCTCTGAAAAAGAAGGCTCAATGTTTCACAAAACTACATTTCCCATGATTCCCTAGC
>NW_024814514.1:0-2364 GCF_019175285.1 Sceloporus undulatus
GCTATGAATCATGTAGCCCTTTCACAGTACATAGTTATAGCACTATGTTTCCACTTTAATTTTCACAGCAATGTCCAATAGGATCCTTGGATTTGCAGGCTGGTGAGGGGTATTTTGAATTCACAGTCAGAGAGCTCCTCTGGTTCCTCTGACCAACTACAGACCTGCAGGATGTAGCCATGGCAGTTAAAGTGGAATCATAGTGCTAAAAATTTGTAGCATAAAGGGACCTAATAATGCTGTATGTCAATGATTTATCTTGTCATAAATCTGGCAGCTGTGACAAGAGGACAGATCCAGTTTTCAGAGAAGGGAGAAGATTGGTCCAGCTTGGAGTTGCCTTAATGGACCTGGAGATGGACATACCCAGAGATTTGCCTCTCCAAGGTAGCAGAGAAACCACTCAGTGTGAATTTCAGTCCCAAGTTCCTCCATCCATGTCCTCCCATCATTGGAGTAGGGAGTATGGTTTCTATCAGTTGACAGGTGTGTTGTCCAGTACTTGGCTCCATACCCCTGCTAGGTGAAGTCTTTTCAGATATACTAATAATGTTCCAATAGCAAATGAAATTAGTAAGCATTTGCTGTCTGTTCAAGCCACTCCAATGTATTGCAGTAGCAGCTGCCTCTTTCCGTCTCCTGAGTTTCACCTTATTCTAGGCCAAGCCTTGGGTCAGTAAAGACTTTATAAGACTCTTAGCCAGCAACAGGAATTGGGTGGTTTGAATGAAATGGAACAATGGTCTCCTAGCAGGCCACCATCCTCTTTGGTCTGTACACACCTGCTGTTAAATTGCCTTAAAAAAACAGTGGTCTGGAATGCAAGCAAAAGAATAATAAAAATATCCTCATGATACTGTTGTCACTGCTGTGAATAGGGTATCTATTCCCAAAGAACTCTGTGTTGCTGCTGCTACAATTATTTAGCAGATGCTCAGGATCCCACAGTGCCAAACTCTTTGTGAAGCAGTTAGTAGTTCTTTCTATGCCTGAACTGCCCTTCCACGCTTTGCTTGAGGAACTTTAGAAATAACAATTCTGCCCCCTTCCCCTTAGGACTCTGTTTAATACCAGAAGAATAAAGCTAAATTTTATGTCTTCTATCCCATAGGTCTAGAAAATGAAATTTTAAAAGTCTCTTTAGCATAACCTTGCTGTGCTGGGACCCCTGCTGCCAACTGTCTTACATCTTGCCCTCTAAATAGAGAATTATTTTCAATTTATCCAGATGCTAATGGTTTAAACAGAGATACTATTCCCCTCCGAGCACCTAGCAACTGGCTAGAGAACTTTATTGATACATATAAATTATTCCAATTCCTAGGGCTGGCTACAGATCCAATCCTATTCAGCTAATGTGCATATAAATAAAAACCAGGGAATACACTTTATGGCAGTAAGTAGTGCTGAAGTTTATCCCATCCTGCATAAAGACACCTTGATACATTACTGATAATATTCATAATACATTTAAAGGGACAGTTGGGAGGTTCAAAGCTGGAAGTGTCAGATATCAGAAGTATAAATTTCATTAAGTTTTGATGGCTGACTCAAAAAGGCATTGCATAAATCTGTGGAAGGATTGTCCGGATAATATAGAAGAATGCCATCCAAATGCTCCAGGCTGCTGTGAGAGAAAAACTGTTCACTGTTCTCCTGGTGCAAATAAAACCTGAAAGGGGACAGAGTATGTGTGTCTGCATGCTTTGAAGTCACCTGCCAAGTTTTGGTACCCCATGAATTTCATACGGTTTTCTTAGTCAAGGAATACTCACCAGTGGTTTTCCCTGTTCCTCCCTCTTATACAACCTACAGCTATTGATATCTTTTGGTGATTTCCCATACAACTAACCAGGGCTGACCCTGCTTCACTTTCAAGTACGTATGGGATCTGGTGCCTTTACAGATCACAGTCCTTAGCTCTTTCAAAAAAAAAATGTGCACCATAAGGACATTTTACAGCAATGTTCTAATCTAAAACATATTTAGGTGTTATGCAGACACCCTTATAGTAATGAGTGACCCATGCTTTCTATGCTAAAATATATCAAAATTCTGGGGGGGGGGGGGAAACAGCTTTGTATATTTATTTCTTGGCAACCATGCTTTTTAGAGTGAAAATTCAGAACTTGTCTGCTCTTTGGAGTCAGTCACTTGCTCTGCACTTGTAGTGGTTAGGTCTCCTCTACATGAAATAAACCATAACTGTCATCTTCCGGCCTATGAGGGAGTTGACCAGGCAGGCCCAGCTCCACCAGGGCTAGCCTGGAAGAAGAAACTCCTCCCTCCATAACTGTCATCTTCCAGCCTGTGAGGGAGTTGACCAGGCAGGCCCAGCTCCACCAGGGCTAGCCTGGAAGAAGA
>NW_024814515.1:0-2364 GCF_019175285.1 Sceloporus undulatus
GGGGGTCCTGGTGAACCTGCACTTGGTCACTTCCAGCAAGAGAGGCCCCAAAGCAGCATAGAAGGAAGCAGAGACGAAGGTCCTGAGAAAAGGGACCAGGGTTAGGATTGGCTTGGCAAGAAACCCTGCAGCACTCAAAGACACAGAGAACTGGATCCTGCTGGTGACATACGCAGCTGACATATGGCTCCTTTGGGCTGATGCAGAGGTGAGCATCCCCTTCCTCCCTCTGCTCCAACCAAAGCCCCCTGGACCTAGCATAGATTCATTGCAGCTCCCCTACACAACAGTTACTCCATGCCCTATTAGAGTGATGAAGGATGAGGGGATGGGGAATTTGAGAGGGCCCTGGTTATGTCCCTGTAGCTAGATGTGAACTGACTGCATCATAAATAAATCATCTTCTGAAACCTCCAGAGGTCCCCAGTGCTTACCCCCAACACCATCCCCTTTCCAAAGAAGGCCACATCCACACTGCAGAAATAAGGCCCTTTGACACTGCTTTAACCGCTCAGTGCTATGGAATCCTGGGATTCTACCTTTGGGAAACTTAGCTTTCTCTGCCGCAATGAACTACAAATCCCAGGATTCCACAGGACGGAGCCAGGAGAGTTAAAGTGGTTTTGAACCGGATTATTTCTCTAGAGCAGATACAGCCTAAATTGGTTGTAAAAGGATAGAAGCACCCAAGTCTTGTTTTTACTCTCGAAATAATGGTTTTCCTTTTAAAAAATAAGTAGTTTGTTTTAGTCTGTAATCCCTATTTTTATTGTTCTTGTTTGCTTCTATTTTTATTTCGTCATTTGACATGGTTTCCTTCTTGAGTGAAAATCTCTTAATAAGAAATCTGAGGAGACTTTTAAAACCAAAGGAGCTACTTTTGGCCTTTTTGGGGGTTCTAGCTTCCTCTTAGAAGCCAAAGCCCAATGTTTGTGAAGAATAATAATAATAAGGCTTGTATTAAAACTATCCTCCCCATTTCTGATCCCTTTTAAAACCCATGTTCCCCAGAAGGAATAAGAAAACCCTCTCATAAAAGAGACACAAAAGAGACACAAAGGCCTGTTACAGACAGCCAAAATAAAGCTGCTTCGAGTCACAGTGGAGGTATGGTGTTTCAATGATGCATGTGTCCTAAGAGTCCAGAAGTCGCACCAAAGCCATGCCCCAAGGAATCCCCCGAGGAGGAAGCAGGGAAGGAAGGAGGGAGAGGAGGCTTGGCAGGCCCCCTGCCTTTCTCTGGGGGGAGAAGAGGGGCTTCCTTTCTTCTTATAACCCCCCTAAAAGACCCTCCAGCTATTCCTCTGAATGAACCAGGGCTCTCCCCGCTTCCCTCCCTCCCTCCCTCAGAACAGACTGTGAGGGCAGCCATGGCTTCAGGGCCTGTGCATACATAGATGCCCCCAAAGCTCCCTCCTCAGTATGCCCAGCGATTGCCAGGGCCTGCTTATTCCACTGGTGGCCTTTGCGGGAAAGGAAGTTATGCGCCGGGGGTCCAGCAGCCTCCCATTTCTTCCTTCCTTTCTTCATTTGAGGAGACCGCAATGGAGCCCAATGTGGAAGGCTCTAGTTTGGAAATATAGCTCTCTGTGTGTATAATGTATGTTTGTGTGAGTGTGTGTGTGTGTTTGCCTCTGCTGTTCTTATGGAAATGAAGCTGAGGACTGAAGAGAGAAGAAAGTCTCAGTTTTGGGCAAATTCAGAACTTCTGTGCATCAAAGAGTCCAGTGTGTTGAAATAGCAAAAAGCTTTATTAAGAACACATAGAAATTCAGTGTTCAAGCCAGAATTGTCCACTCCAATCTAAACAATACATTAAAACCCCCAAACCTAAAATATCACCCCTTTCAAACCTAGCCCCACCTCCAATTCCCACAGTCTATACCCAAAGTTAACAAGGCTCCCTTTGCCATTCCCAGAAACTAGCCCCCTTTCTGTTAATACAGGCCTCCAACTTTCTTCAGCTAAGATCCCACAAATTCCAAAAGGTATAATTCCCATAACTAATAAAGCCAGCTGTAACAAATCCCAGCCCCCCACTTACCTAACCTATACCATGACCGACAATCCCCAACCAAATTTACAACCCAAAGTAAGTATCTATACTAATAGCAATGAAAACCGAAACTTAACAAAATACAACCTGAAAACATAAACAGACACATGGACAGACAAACTTTACAAGCAAAATCACAACAGCCTTTTCTTAGCACCACTGGATTGAAAATATATTTTTTGTATTCCTTATTGACAAAAATTATATTACTTCACTACTGGGATTTGTATGGCTTCTCTCCTGTATGGACTCTCTGATGTGTCACTAGGACTGACTTCTGGGAAAAACCTTTCCCACAATGCTGGCAT
>NW_024814516.1:0-2364 GCF_019175285.1 Sceloporus undulatus
AAAAGTTGCCAAGCCAGTTAAGTTCAATTTCCTAGGCCAAAAAGAGAGACAGTGTGTGGAAAACTGCAAAAGGTATTTTAAAGAGCCAGTGCCCTGGTCATTCATTTTTGTACATCTGATAAAGTAAGATTGAATGCATGAAGGAACATGGTTGTTCTGTGCCAGCCTGATCCAGCCTGGAACCCTTCAAATATGGTGTAGGGCAAGTTTTCCTGTTCCACTTAATAGGAGTTGCTGAGTCAACATAACCTTTTTATGAACACCTAGATGGGTCTACCTGGCCATTGATCACAACTAGAATGTTCAACTAGATTATCCTTGGTCTGTTGTTAGCAAAACAATCAGTATCCTTCATGTCTAGTCTTCTTGACCTTGGATTCAACACACCAGATTGACATTTCTCTAAAACCAGAAGCTTTGCATCCAAAGGACATGATGGTTAGTCTTTATCTAGACATCAAGGGTGGGCAATTTTCCACCCAGATTCCCTCATGAACCAGACACACACACACAAACACACACACACACAGAGAGAGAGAGAGAGAGAGAGAGAGAGAGAGAACAAGCCCAGGCACCTCCATTTTAGTGCAGTCCCTTTCAAAATGGTGACAGGACATAATTTCATATCACTTTCCTGTTGCCATTTTGAGAGGTACTAAAGAGGAAAATTGAAGTATTTGGGAAAATTATGAGGTTCTGGGGCACTTCTGATGATGGGCTGGGGGGGTATTTTCACACGTTTTCATGCATTCATTAGGATTTTTTAGTGGTTCCAGGGCAAAAATTATTTGAAAATCATGCTATTTTTTTCCAGTGGGAGACTGTTGGTGGACGTCATTGGCACAAAACTGGGACCTAGGAAGGCACATGCAACCCATGGACATCACTTTGCCCATCTCTGCTATAGAGAAACTCAGTCCCTTACCCTGCTTGTTTGGGCTTTGTTGCTCCATATTCAGAATGGAAAGAACATAATGTTTTTTTAAAAAATTAATTTGGGAGAAATAAAAATTGAAGCGTTCATCTAGGGCTCAGAAAAATTGCTTTTTAAAAAATAGCAAAAACTTTAGCTGCTGCCACAGTGCAAAATGAATGCAGGTTGGCACCCCCCGCCCTATGGAATTCTGGGGTTTGTAGTTTGTTCTGGCACCAGAGCTCTCTGACAGAGAAGGTATAAATGATTTGTATGGTATAAAATGGGAGGAAGTCAATGGGGGGGGGGGTGGACACAATGAGTTGCCGCATCAGGTGACAGCAACCCTAGTGATGCCACTGATCCCTTTACATTACCGGTTCTTCCTCTTAGTCCCAGGAGATTCACTAAAACAAGCACAGCACAGTATAAAATGTCAAAACAGAAAGCATACTACTGCTCCGGTCTAACAACTTTAAAATATGCCTTAGTGGAAGAGGGTAAAGGAGGTCCAGCCTCCTTGCCTTTTCTGATAGCACTCTTATTAGAAAAGGGTGAGGAACATGATTTGGCCAAAAAAGAGGGAGGTTGGAGGTTGAGGCTTGTTGACTTCATACAGAGCCCATCTTCATATCTTCCAACATTTCACAGATGAAAACCAGAACACATGTGGCCAAGAAACAGTAGATTGTGATCAAGATGGTAAGAGTTATTAATGAGGAAGAACACACAAGCCAGAAGATGTTGCAGCAGTTTGCTTTTGCTTGAACCTAGTGGGAAGGGAAACATTCTGCCCCTCCTCTCCTTTCCATCTTGCTGAGTTAATTGAGTACAAATTACATTTCTATTTTGAATTCAGTTTGCAACAACTGAAATAAGTTGAGGAGGAAAGAGACAGAGAAACTGGGACATTTTTAAAGTAGCTGGAAAATCAGATTGACAGAAGATTGGGAGAGTTTCTGCCAAATCAAGACAGTTGGCAGGTACGCACCTTTACTTTTGACCCATAAAGTGAGTACTAGTTAGACTTGCTGGAATACAACAAAGACATTATAGTGTATCATTATGTGTTTTAACAATGGTCAAGTGGATACTTCTAGAGTTTTACAAGTGTGGCATAAATGTTTTCTTCCCAGGGCCCAGATAAACATCGCAGTACAGGATATATGAAGGATCCTACCTCCCTATATGAGCCTGCCTGGGCTCTAAGTTCTTTGGGGCAGCATATTCTCTAACAAGTACAAGAGAGATGGGCCCTCTTGGTGGCTGCTTCCAGACTTTGGAACTCCCTCCCGAATGTCTCCCTCCTTGCTCTCCTTCTCCATACTCTCCTTCTCCCAACAAGTGAAAAACTCTCTTGCTAAATAACCTTTCTCTTTTAGGAACTGACTCTAATGGGTTTTTGTGGTGTTTTTAGGCTATGTGGTCATGTTCTGGAAGAGTTTATTCCT
>NW_024814517.1:0-2364 GCF_019175285.1 Sceloporus undulatus
ATACCCACTAACTGTCCCGATTTGACAAGTCTCAATTCTGTCATCCCACTTTTTCAGCTGCTTTTAAAATTTCCCAGTTTTTCTCTCTTCCTCCTTCCCCCTTTATCCTCAGTTTACCTCTAATGCTGCATGTCCCGATTGTCTCTCATGGGTGAATGTCACAGTGCCACAGTTTCTCTATGCACTGGCATCTGGGCAAGGAAGTGATGTTGGGCCAAAGCCTGAGAATGTTTTGTCTCTGGAAAAGGTTGCATGGTGCCAATGGCCATGCTGACTAGGGGATTTGGGGAGTTACAGTCCTCAGAAGTAACTTCCCTAAGCTCTATATTTTCTGCTAGTTCCATCTGTCCCAAGCCTGACAGCAGCTGAACCAACCTTTGTTTAATAAGTTGGAGGTTTAAGGCCTGCATTACTCACAGGCCTCCCTCTCTTATCCTGTGTTAGACTTCAGAGCTCAGTTCCTCTCTCTCTCTCTCTCTCTCTCACTGTCTCTCTCAATGCATACATCTGTGTTTGTTATTTTTTGGCCTGCAAAGCTGACAACGTGCAACCCTGTTCGTGTCTTCTCTAAAGAGAGCACAGTCTGTTTATCTGTCAGCTATAAGGTGCCAACATTTAATGTGTACAGGGTGAAAGGAAAATAAATGGAGCTATTATGCCACATTTAGACTCCCCATCCCATGACTTTGTGTTTGCCTGTATTGCTGTCCTAAAAGGGGATCTACAGAAGGACATACGTGGGCCTGCGGTTTCTAATCAACAACAGTGCCTTTTTTTCCCTTCCCACTTCCTTAGTGCATGCTATTTTTCAACATGTTGAATGTGACTTTATAGGGAGTTATTCCTGCTCTGTCTTATTCTATAACAGCAAACCCATAATTATTCCTCACCAAGCAAGCCAATGCATAAGAGGATAGAGATTTGGTAATGGGGGCTGGTTACAGGGAGCATACAACACCCTTGCTGTAACAGCTACAACTCCACTAAATGCTGGTCCATTTCTTGGCACAATTCAAAGTGCTGGTTGTGATGTATAAAGCCCAGGCTATCTGAAGGACTGTGGTCTAATCTGCTCTGCAGAAATAATGCAGTTTAACACTACTTTAACTGCCATAGCTCAATGCTATGGAAATCTGAGACTTGTAGTTTGTTGTGGCACTAGAGCTCTCTGACAGAGAAGGTTAACTATGGCCCATTACAAACGGGCCGTTTTGTGTGTGCAGAGCGCGCACTAGGGTTAGAAAGGGGCGGTGCTTCTGCACCCCCCTAACCCTAGTGCGTGCTCCGCACACACAAAATGGCGGCAGCCGTTCCACACGGCCACCACCATGAAGATGTCACAACCGCACCGCCTCTATACGGGGCGACGCGGAAGTGACGTCCTCGCTCCGCACCTAGTGCGCCCTTAGCGCGGAGCAGGAAGGAGCTCCATTTCGGAGCTCCTTCCTGGTTTGGTCCGCTGGGCGCAGCCTTCACACGGCTGCGTCCAGCAGACCAAAGGAGAAAGGAGCCAAGCGGCCACTTTCTCCTCCCCCCCGCCGCCATAGGGTGTCCTTGGGGCTTGAAGCCCCGGGGACACCCCTTTTCAGGCTGCGGGGAAGCAGCGTTTTGCCTCTTCCCCGCAGCCTGAAAAGCGGTGGATCGGGGCCTCAGCAGCTGCCGTTCTGGCCGCTGAGGCCCCAATACTCCGGGGAAAGGGGCGGGTACAGCCCGCCCCAAATGGGTGGTCTGTAACCCGCCCAAGTTATGAAACTACATAGGATTCCATAGGATGGAGCCAGGACAGTTAAAGTGGTGTCAAACTACATTATTTCTGCAGTGCATATTAGGCTTGTATCCTCCAATATGAACGTGCCTGAACTCTAAAATCCTTGGAGAGATTCTTCTCTCAACCCCATCCACACTCATCTTCACAGGCACATTTGGTGGGAATGTGCAAGAGGCTCTTATCTATGGCTGCTCCTTCACTCTGCAACTCCCTTCCTAGGGAGGCTAAGCAGGCCTCCTCCTTGCTGTCTTTCTGTCCTCAAGTGAAGAGTTGTCTGTTCCAGCAGGGAACTGAGAACTAAATGTTTTACATACTAGGACCTGTTACAGACTGCCAAAATAAAGCTGCTTTGGGTATCTTTGGAGGTATGCTATTTAAATGATGCATGGGTCCTAAGAGTCCGGAGGTCGCGCCAAAGCCACACTCCATTCCTAAGCACTGGAGTGCAGCTTTGGTGCAGCTTCCGGATTCTTAGGATGCATGCATCATTTAAACAGCATACCTCCAAAGAGACCCGAAGCAGCTTTATTTTGGCAGTCTGTAACAGGCCTAGGTTTTCTGTTTTAGTGCTGCTCTGTCTTTAATCTGGGCTTTCA
>NW_024814518.1:0-2364 GCF_019175285.1 Sceloporus undulatus
AGTTAAACAGATAGGGTGATAAAATGAAGCCTTGCCTCACCCCTTTGCTAATTGGAAACCATTCTGGTTTTTTTGGATTCTGTTCTAACACTAGTGTCTCATCCTGAGTAGAGGTTATGCAGCAGGACAATCAAATGTGGTAGCACACTCATTTCTTTAAGAGCAATCCATAGTTTACATGACCTACAAAATCAAAGGCTTTACTATAATCTCCAGAGTACAGGCTGATTTTCATTTGAAATTCTTCAGTGTGCTCCATTATCCAATGTATGTTTGTAATATGATTTCTAGTACTTCTTCCTTTCCTGAACCCAGCTTGGACATTTGGCATTTCTCTCTCCATATATGGTAAAAGTCTTGGTTGCAGAGTTTTGAGCATCCCTTTACTTGGATGAAAAATTAGTGCAATTGTCCTGTGGTTACTTCAATCCCTAGTGTCTCCTATCTTTGGGATTGGAATGTACAGTGAGCCCATGCCATACACAGGCTCATTATAGGTGGCTTCCAGCTTATGCGGAAGCCGCCGGGAGAGTGACACATGCGTCATGGCCGTACGCCACTCTCCCACTCTCCCAGTGGCTTCCAGGAAATATAATGGGGCTCGAGCATACACATTTTTTGCCTTATGCGAGAGGGTGGTGGTGGTCCAGAACAGATCCCCCGTGTAAGGCAAGGGCAGACTGTACAATGGGTGTTTCCAAGCTGTGGGCCATTCTTTTCTTTTCCATATTTGTTGACAGATTTTAGTTAGAACTAGAGTAGATTCTGCCTCTGTAGCTTGAAGCAGCTCTGTTGGTATGCCATCTGTTCCTGACAGTTTATTTCTCCCAAGAGCTCCGAGTGCAGCTTCCACTTCACTTTGGGGTCATGCAGATGGGCCCGAAAGAATGGTGTGTGGCTGTGCCAGAGCTCATTATGGCGAGTCTACCACTGTGGTCCTCAATCTGGCCTCCATCAAGGAGTTTTTTGATGCTCCTTTTGGTGCCAGCTGTTCCAGGTTGGGGCAGGCTTGGCGCAGCTTCCATCTACATTCGGGGCATGTGTCGTGTAAATGCCATGCCCCCAACATGGCCCAAAGCCAGCACATTTGGCCCATACACTTCGGCCTTTCTAAAATTAGAGGTTCATCTTCATATGGTTCTCCCTTGAATGAATCTATCACCTTTTCATCTGTTTTATTTCCTCTGTTTTATATAGTTCTTCCGTGTATTTTTTCCATCATCTTTTTATTTCTACTTGGTCATGTAATAACCCTACATTCATACCAGAGGCATATTAGAATCTAGTAAAATTCCTTTAAAACCAGTATTATATGGTTGCTATAAGATGTTTTATAACTAGCTGTTGCATTTTGCATTACCTGTAATTACCAAGAGCAGCTCTGCATTGTCGTAGTCTAATCTGGAATTTACCAATACAAGTTGTGGCCTTTCTAACTGGGAAAACTTATAACTGGTAGGCCAATTGAAGCTGGCTGCAGGCACTCTGCCACCTGGGTTCCCCGTGGCAAAAACGGATCCACGATTACTCCAAAGTTACATGCTTGCTCCTCCAGAGGAAGTTCAGCTACATCTAGGACAGGTTCCTTAACCAGTCCCCATACATGGGAACCACCAAGAGCTGTCCTATCAGGATTCAGCTTCAGGTTATGGCCTTCATTCAAGCCACATCCAGGCACTGTTTCAGCAGACTGCACAATCCCAGTTGAGTCTAGTCTAATCTGCACTGCAGAAATAATGCAGTTTGGCATCATTTTAACTGCCATGGCTTAATGCTATGGGATTCTGGGATTTCTAGTTTTGTGAGATATTTAGCCTTCTCTGGCGTGTTACACACCACCATAAGGGACGTCCTTAGGACGTCCCATTTTGAAAAAGGGGTGTGTCTTCCAGATGCCCCTACTCCTATTATGGACAGAGTCCGTAACAAATGGCGGCGGCCACTCCACACGACCGCCGTCATATTGACGTAACGGATGCTATGCGTCCGCATGTCGCACCCAGGAAGTGATGCCGCGAGTGCACGACTAGTGCCTTGCAGCGTCTCTTCTGGGGAGCAAGAAGGAGCACGATTTTCACGCTCCTTCTTTGCTGCGTCCGGGACCCGAGCAGTTTGGCTGCTGCGTCTCCCGGACACTGCAAGCAGCGGCGGCGGGAGACCATCACATTTCGGCGGTCTGTAACCCACCTTAGGCAGTCTCCAGAGCTGTGAACCGATGCCTTATATTCCTCCTTTTCTCCATCAGATTCCCCCTTCTAAATCCCTTTTGTATGTCTTTAAGAAAACTTTAGCCTTCTGAAATGGCATTATATTAAATCTACAAACCCCAGACTTCCATAGAATGGAGCCATGATATTTAAGTGT
>NW_024814519.1:0-2364 GCF_019175285.1 Sceloporus undulatus
AAAGGCCACAACTTTATTAACCAAACAGCACAGGGGTAGGGTTGGCCCAAAGCATGAAGTCTGGATCTGGATCATCAACCAACCCCCGATTGGTTGATAAACTGATTTGCTTGATCACGGCCAAGCTTTGAGACATAGGGCCCATGAAAAGCACCCTGGATAAGACAGGCAACTGGTCGATCGCATGTTTGCTATTAAGCGCCTAGACACAAGGAGCTGCTGAATCAATGTGGCCTCCGCAATGGCCACACCGCATGCCTTGTGCTCTTGGGTCATGAAAGACTCCCATCCAGTGCTACGCAGCCCTAGATACCACATCCACCAGATCCATAACCTATGCTAATGCCCCAAAAAGAAAAGTTGTGACAATAACACCAAAGCGAGGGAGGGAGGGTGGGAGAACTGAGCAACTGTCACCCAAATGAAATGTCATGTGGCCTTATATAGGCCCACCAACCAATCGGGAGCCAGAATAGGAAGGAGGAACTGCCTTCCTGGCTCCCTCAACCAATGAGCTACCCCGTGGGAATGAGGCAACCAATAGGAGGGCTCTTCTGCCCCAACCAGCAGAATGGGCCAATAGTAGGCCCGCCCAACCCCAGCAAGGCATGCTGGGAGCCCAGGCGGACCAGCAAAGGCCCAGACAGTGGCTCTCTCCCCCAGGCAGCAACAAGGCCAGCCCCAAAGATATGGGGCACTCTCATTTCTCTAGCTTACCATCTATGAAATAACCTGCAGGAATTATGTAAGGAGCTTTCTCTTTCTATAAATCAGAGCCCATCATATTCCATTTCTGAAAGGCTACTCAGGGGCTGTACAGACGGTCCATAAGGGGCGTCCTGCCGCCATCCCTTTTAGTGCTGGATTAGGGCCATGACAACTATGTGCCTTTTTGTGGCACAAAAAGAAGCCACAAAAAGCGGGTCCTTTTTGCACCAAGGAAAGCGTTCCTTAGCTGCCCGTGCTGTGGCTTTTCTGTGCTCCTTTGGCACTGCATCATGTAGATTCAGTGCCAGAGGAGTGTCATGATGCCACCTGCCATGTGGTGTGGCATGTGGTATAATGCTGTGCTGGAGGTGGAGTTGAGGCTTGTGTAATGTGGATGCCACAGCCTGACTCCTTAATGGCTGATCTGTATCCCCTGTCAGTTAAAAAGAAGCTTGTATCCCCAGCTGCAGAAATTGTTATAAGGAAATTACTGGAAAAGGCCATAGCAAAAGCTGAAGATAAAACCACATCTAAACTGTAAATCAAATGATATATTGAACAACATATTATCATGTGCTATATCTCTTAAATACATCCATAACTGAAACATGATTGTTCTCAGCAGGAATTGGCATGCTTCCAATCAAACCAACATTAAAAGCAGGATGTTTATGACAAAGTTAGCATGATTACAGAAAATTGTGACAATTTTAACAACTTAACACTGAATATTGATCACAACATCCATAGAGAGTGGTTGCCATTGTAAAAATCTGTGTTTGGGGAGGGAGAAGGCTAAAAATAATCCTGTTTGAATTGTGGATTCTTCCTCTTCAAATGGGATGTTTTCAGTGTAGCCTGGGCAAAGATTCCCTCAAGTGAGGCTGTCACAAAGCCATGGTGCATTTGGAAAAGCCAGCAATGCATTCCAAAAAAAATTGCTACATGAGCAGTTGCGTAAATAGAGTTTTTCAACATGTTGTTAAAGTTCAGTCATTAAGTTTCCTGTGCAGTTCTTCCACTCAATATTTTGAAGGGTCATGTCAGTTAATGCTTCTGATGAGAATGTATCTTTCCAAAGGTTGATTCCAGACTCCAGTCCTTGTTATATCTTAATGTATCTTCTCTGTTATGTGTGTGTTGTTTGCCTTCAAGTTGTTTCTGACTTATGGCAACCTTAAGTCAAGCGTATCACAGGGCATTCTTGGCAAGTTTCTTCAGAGGAGGCTTTCCGTTGCAATCCTCTGAGGCTGACACTGTGAGATTTCCAATTTTATGCTAAGCCAAATTCCATTCTCTATGGCATCTATGACATATTTAACATAGCCCACATGACATAGTCAGAATCAGGAGTATTAAATATGATTGTGTAGATTTACCATCAGAGAATAAGCAGCAGGCACATAACTAAGCTTTCCAAATGTGACATCTGGCTCTTTGGCAGATTCCTAGGGCAGCTGTAGTGGAGGATCAGAAACTGATTAGCAGCCTGCCATATGCAGAAACTAAGTTTGGGCTTGTTGAGGCTTGTCTTAAATGTTGCCTATTTATAGTAAATGTTTGTTGTTTATGTGTCTTAAATAAAAGAAAAGGAGAATTTCCAAGTTCTGAACTGTAAGCAGCAAACTGCTGACAATCCTATTCTTTTATATTTGC
>NW_024814520.1:0-2364 GCF_019175285.1 Sceloporus undulatus
TGAGGCGGCAGAGCGAAGCTCTAAGGGGAGCTTATTCCAGGAAGACGGGGCAACGATGGTAAAAGCCCTCTGTGAGGTCCTTACAAGATGTGTTCTAGGAACCTCTAACAGGTTTGTCCCGGATAATCTAAGTGTGCGGGGCGGATTATGTGGAGAGAGGCGGTCCTCCAAGTACCCTGGGCCCAAGCCATTTAGGGCTTTATAGGTTAAAACCAACACCAACATAAAAGGTTTCATAAGGCACTGCACCTTGATTTCTGTTTGGGAATTTGAAGAAAATGAAGCCTTTAAAGCTGTGATGCATGGAGAACATCACTGTGCATGCTGTAAGGCTATAAATGGCAGGTTTGCATCATGACGGTATACGCTGACATGTTGGCAGAATACACACTGTCCATGCAGTCCAGCTAATTGAAAAAGGGAGTAGATGTATTGCATACTGACAAACATGCAGTGTAGCCATTGGTTCATTTGTGTATTGTTTATACAGTGGGGACATCTTGAAGCTAGCAAGTTCCTGATCCTCCATTGTTAAAGGTAACTACAATGACACAGCTTGTTTGCGATAGCTATATCTGAAAATACACACAAACACACACACACACAAACATACACAAACACAAAGACAATCTACCATTCCAGCCTACCAGCACTTGAACCAAAGGGCTTTCAAGGCACAGAATCCCTAACAGTTATGCAATCATACCATCCAGCTTGAACTCAACTACTGAAAAAGATGCTAGCCTAGGTCTTACCATGCCATCTCGCTAAAATAGATTTTAAGAGTGTTGAAAAGACCACAAACTTCTTATCAGAAGGATTTATGGAAAGTGTTCATGTTCGAATTTGCAATGCACAGGGATGGTTTTAGAAGAATCCCAAAGTTGATACTTCAGTGTTCAGAAGAGTTGAACTCGATCAGTACCAGGTTCCCCACCAGACTTTCAGACCTATACATAACTACATTTTGGGTAGAATTCAGTTTTAATTAAATTAAATAAAATATAATTTTTGATTAAATTAACTCCTGCCTGACACAGTAAGTAGAAACAAAAGACTGGTCAAATAAGGAGATAATACTTATACATGGTTACAATATAAATATAATAATAAATAAATAATACTGTATATCAGTAAAATCATCATTGCTTCATATAGCCACCATTTGAAAAGGAGGCTATAGTTACTATGTAATAAAAAGAAAGACTTCTTCCTGAAAAACCCCACTATTTCCATCTTAATTGGTCTTGAAGACTTGTAAACCAGACACCAGTTGGTTAACTGAAAAGTTAATGCAAAGAACCTTTTAGCGTGGCCCTATTCTGAGTTTTGTTTCATGACCGGTACCCATACTCTTCTGCCTCTTCACAGGAGAATTTAACAGCTGCACAAATCCAGTCTAGAGGATCATGCTTTATCCATTCTGCTGACATTTGAAGTGGCATAGCATTTTGAGAATTGCTTTGAATCCTTTCATAAATGTTTGTGACATTTAAGCTTTATTCATCTCTTTCCTTGATTTAGCTCTGCACACCCCAACACCCATTTAACAGCTTTTGCTAAGGTGAATACACATATATATTCATCAATAATTTCCCATGTGTGAAGATAAAATGCATGGCAATTTCAGATTAAAAGTCCTCCTCATAATCGGTTTGGAATATAGTTAGCAAACAGCATGTCTAAGGTAAATCTTTGGCTGGAAATAATATATTGCTTTGGCGCTTCCTCCATATTTATATTATATTAATATTTATATTTATATTCTACCTCTCTCTGAGAGCATGGGACAAGGTGGAGTACAATGTTTTAAAAGCACGATACAATTAAAAAAACCTCATAGTACAAAAGTTAAAACATAATTAAAGTAGATTACTATTTTTAATTTGAACTTCCATAACCTTGTTACTGAGCACACGCTTAGGTCCACAAAGGAAGAGTATATACATTATGACAGTAGTCCTACCTAGACTGTGTTTTGGCTAAGGTGACTAGAACTGATGTTGTTATTTTCCTCTTGTAGAAAAATATTTTTATATTGCTTTTCACTACTCAAAGGGGCTCCAGGGTAATGTACAATCCTAATTATAGAATGTTTAATAAAATATGTAATATTATTATATTTAATGCAATTAAATATTACAAGATGTAATACTGTATATGAATATACAAATAGAAGTGCAAGCACTTATTTAAAAAACATCGAAAGATGAAGATTAACAATCTTTTAAAAATCCTTAAATTCATGGCAGAATAAAAGTAGAGACATTCATGATGAAAATCCATCAAAGATGAGGCCAGCCAGTCAGACTATTTGAGCTTGTTCCCACTTAGGATTTGATACGAATTAAAATAAAACGTTTT
>NW_024814521.1:0-2364 GCF_019175285.1 Sceloporus undulatus
TCCTGTTCTTGAATTAAAAAAGCAGATTTTTCTTCTAATATTTGAGACTTTTCTTCCAATTTGTCAATTCTTGTGGTATATTGACTTATTTCTTTAGCGACTTCCTCCAGAGATAGTTTGATTTCTCTTAATTTTGTCTTCAATTCAGATTTCACGTCCTCCTTCAGATCTCTCCTTAAACTATGAGTCTCTTTTGCTCTTATCAATAGATGTAACGTATTCTTTACCTAAAAAAAAAGAGGGGTCATTATTTATGTAAAAGATCATATTGAGTCAAAAGAGATATTTAAAGATAAAGAGGGATTCTACTTAGGAGTGGAAATTTATTGGAAGGGGGAAAAGTGCTTACTATTAGGCATTTATGGCCCGCAAGAGAATAAAAATAATTTTTATAGGAAACTACAGAAGAAAATAATGGAATTTGATTATGAAAATGTGGTGATATTAGGAGATTTCAACGGTGTAATACAACCTAAATTAGACAGACATTCGGACAAACATATTGAAGAAAAACAGGGGAAACTTCCAAAAAGCTTCTTTGAATTAATGGACAATCTTGCTATGACAGAGGTATGGAGGCACTTATATCCGAAAGAGAAATGCTACACTTTTTTCTCTGAAAGACATCACTCTCTATCGAGAATAGATATGTTTTTTGTCTCCCAAAATTTAGTCAAAGAAGTCAAAAAAATGGAGGTGTATAATAGGGACATTTCCGATCATAATCCGATAACTCTAACTTTGAATGATAAGAACAGAATTAAGAATTGGTATTTAAATGAAGATCTATTAAAAATCATGGAAATCCTGGACGAATTCAAGGCAGAATTTCAACAGTTCATAAACGAAAACAAGGATAAAGATGTCCAGTTGCCAACAGTGTGGGATGCTGGGAAAGCGGTAATAAGAGGTTTTTTTACTAAATGGAACATAAGACTTCAAAAACAAAAGAAACAAAAAGTTATAGAGCTAAACAACTTACTAAAAAGTAAAGAGAAAGAATTACAAAAATTCCCAAGAGATAAGAAACTACAGAGAGAAATTAAATCGATACAAAAACAACTGGAACTAGAAAGAACAGATGAACTAAATAAGAAATTAAGATTAGCCAAACAAAAACATTATGAACAGGCAAATAAAACAGGAAAATGGTTGGCTTATAAATTAAAGAAAGAGAAAGAAAAGAAACTGATTAATAAAATTAAATCTGACAAAGGAATAGTAACGCAGCAAGAAGAAATCATCCAGGTGTTTGTGAATTTTTATCAAAATCTATACAAGGATCAGTTAGAAAACCACGAAGAAATCAAAAAATATGTAGCTTCATCAAACATTGGAACCTTGTCAGAGACCCAACGATTACAATTAAACAAACCTATATCTATACAAGAAATATGGGAGGCAATTGATTCAAGCAAGCTGGGAAAATCACCGGGTAATGATGGATTAACCGCAAAATTTTATAAAACTTTTAAAACAGAATTGGGAAGCATATTACAGGAAATTATGAATAAGGCTCTAGAAGGCAATATCCCAAATTCTTGGAAAGAAGCCGAAATAATGTTATTGCCAAAGGAAGGGAAAGACATTTTAGAACCCGCAAATTATCGCCCAATTTCATTATTAAATAATGATTATAAAATATTTTCTACAATTTTGGCAAATCGTCTGAAACACTGCTTAAAAGATTTAATTGATAATGATCAAAGGGGATTCCTGCCAAATAGATTTATGAGGGATAACTCCAGAATTTTGTTAAATATTTTAGAATATTATGAACGACACAATGAGAAACAGTTAGGGCTATTGTTTATAGATTTAGAGAAGGCATTTGATTCGGTTAATTGGTATACCTTAATTGAAGTGTTAAAGAAAATTCAGGTAGGATCGAACTTTATTGATTGGATAGGAAAAATTTATAAAAACCAAAGAGCTCAAATTAAAATAAATGGCGAGAAATCTAAATTTATTAATATAGAGAAAGGCACTAGACAAGGATGCCCCCATCTCCATTGCTATTCTTGCTAATAATAGAACTATTAATAAGAGAAATAAAATTAAATGACCAAATACAAGGTACAAAAGTGAAGAACCAACAATATAAGATTAGGGCTTTTGCCGACGACCTAATACTCTTTTTAGATAACCCTCTTGAAAGTATAGATTTGGTTACCGAAACCTTGGAAAAATTTGGTCTAATGACGGGCTGCAAAATTAACAAATTGAAATCGGCTATTTTAACAAAAAACATGCTAGGGAAGGACCAAAAATTATTAGAAACGAAATCTGGCATTAAGATTGAAAAAAAAGGTAAATAATTTAGGAATTCAAATCTCAAATAAAACAAATAATTTATATGAAGAT
>NW_024814522.1:0-2363 GCF_019175285.1 Sceloporus undulatus
CGCCTGGTGGCAGGGGCCACAATCATTACCCATTTCAACTAGAGCTGGGAGGTATATTTCACCTTCAGGAACTGATGAAGTAACAAGGAGCAGAGCTGTTTGTGACAGAGAGAACTTGCAGAGAATGAGTAATCCATCTATCATGAGGATGTTGCACAATAACCTCTAAACATGTCTGCAGGAATGTTGAAATGATCACATCATACCTGCAGTGACTGTTTAAGCAAAGTGCTGTTTTGGCATACATATGCAGCATTGTTTACATTGAAATTATGATTAGCTAAAACATTTGCACCATGCTCTTCAAACAGAAAGGCACCTTGAATAATTTACAGATTAATAAAAACAAGACAATTCCTATCCTCGGGCTTTACAATATTTAAAAGGCATCACCCAGAGAAAGAAAAGGGAATAGGAAGGACAAGAAGTCAGATTTGAAATCAAATATTGTTAACATAGCAATAGTAAGTACATTTCTATACCGCGTAACAGTGTACTAAGTGGTTTACAAAGTGTACAAAGCTAATTGCCCTCAACAAGCTGGGTATTCATTTTAGCGACCTATGGAAGGATGCCAGGCTGAGTCAACCCAGAGCCCCTGGCTGGTATTGGACTCAAAACTTTGTGGTTTGTGAGTGTCTGCAGTAAAGGCATTTAACCACTGCAATAACAGGGCTCCATTCTTAAAACATAAGGTTGCCATAACTCTTGGTTGGCCAGGTTTTCCTGGATTTTAGGGAACCCATCCGATGCCCGTTTAGATCACAAGTTGGCTTGTCTTCCAAGCTTTCATTTTTTAAAAGGCAAGTCTTTAGTCCTTGTAGAAACAGAGTAATTGAGCAAAATGTGTAGTCACTATTCCATTATTTTGCAAGAAACAATCTGTCACTGCCTTTCAGCACCTTAAGTCTTATGGCTATGGCTGGTCATGTTTAGAGATTTTAAACTCTGTGTTAAAAAGTCAATGTTACAATTCCGGATGACGGTCTAACTTTTGGTGAAGAGTCTATGCAAGGTTTATTTTGCAAAGCTTCTTGCCAAGAGACTGCACAGAAAGCAATGGAGACAGTGAAATGAATTGGGAGGGGGAAATGCAACAAAGCAGGGTAAGACCTACAATACAGTTATTAGCATTTAAAATGCCATCAAGTCTTTTGTTTTTGTTGACTTGCTTTTGTAAAGCTTGACATAGAGATGTTATGTATTTTTACTTGATTTCCAGAAAAAAATTCCAGTTACATTTCATGAGGGGCAGCAAGCATTCTCCCACTGTTTGATGTGTCAAAAAGAGTCATCCCCGTTATTATCACCTTCTTTCCACCTTAACATATCACCTCTTCCACACTTGTCTCCCTCTCCACATGCTGTTTGCCTTATATCAGTGGTGGTACCACTGCCCTGTGCAATCTATTTAAAGCAGTACCAATTGCTTTGTGCAGCTCTTTAGAAGGTATGATATGGGGTGAATGCAAGGGAGGGAAGCATGGCACATGCAGAAGGTAAGAAAGTTGGGGGGAGGGAAATGCAGCATTGTGTTCAAGGGAAAAGAGGTACAGTAGCAGAAAGGGAGGAAAGTAGCAGAAAGTGGGGAGATAAGTGTAAGAATTCAAGAAGCAAGGGAGGGAAGCATTGCAAAAGTTTGAGTGAGGAATACAGGGGGATAAGAAGTGCTATAACGGAACACAAGAAGTAATGGAAAGAGGCATGGTAGAATATGAGGTACAGCAAAACAGTCGAGAAGAAAAAGGGTCAGACAAGTTAGCAGGCCAAGCACAAGCCATTTGGTGGTGGGGGCTGTTGAGTTTTGAGAAGAGTTCTCTTCTTTCCTGTGTTAACAGGACTTGGAAAGATATTCGAAGAAACAAAACATTTCATAATTGCAGATATGTCGAAGGTGGAGCCAACAAAGCTATCAAAAAACGACTGGGAAATATTTGCGAGATCTATGGAAATTTTGCCCCCCCAAAAAAGGCATCAGAATGGTTAAGAACAATAAATAAATAATAAATAAAATAATAAATAAAACTTTTATTTATATCCCACTCTTCTGTAGCAAGACCATCAGAGCGGGTCACACTAAAACATCCACATACAATATCATACATAAAATTACAACACCCCCCCCCTTAAAAAATTAAATATATTACAATTAAAAGAGTTTTAAAATCAATTTATAATAAAGATAATATAGGCAGGGTGGTGAAGGGGTAATCAATCAGTGGCCAGGAATTCATGCGGGAAAGGCCTATTGTAAGAGATCCGTCTTGACAGCTTTTTTCAAGCTGTCTTAGTTGGTAATTTGACGAACCTCATCCAGCAGACCGTTCAATAGCCTGGGAGAAAAGGTCCTCTGGGAGGTTGCA
>NW_024814523.1:0-2363 GCF_019175285.1 Sceloporus undulatus
CCCCCCAGCAGATTCCAGGCCTGGGAGACAGAGGAGCAGGACAAGCAGGTACCTACCTTCAGCCAAAAAAGGACAAAAAGGGCATACCTCCACCTTTCCCGGAGGTTATATGAGAAACATTCAGCAATCACCAAACATCTGTGCTTAGGGCCAACATAAACAGCTGTGAGACACCAAGCTTCTCCGTCACAGTCTATCTGCATTCCCTGGTGAAAGTGTCTGGATCTGACTCCCTTGGACTTGGTTACCTGAACCCTTGCTTCCTAGACCTCAGATTGACCTAGAACTCTTGACCCTGGACAGGACCCGCTAACCTACTCTCTGGAACTCTTGACCCTGGACTGGACTCGCTGACCTGCTCTCTGGAATCCTGGACCCTGGATTTGCCCCTGGTTTTGTTCTGTTGGACACTGGACTGGTACTGTGCTCTTAGATTTGTTTTCTTGCTGCTCCAAAGCTTTGTATGTGTTTGCCTCAGTCTTATCAATTATTCTGTTGGCTGCTTTCCTGGACAGCCAAATAGAGCCTACAGGCTTACAAAGGTTGACCATGTGGCTGAGACCTATGGGCCTCATCAGATCTCTACAAATCTACAGTGCTATATAAATAAAGCATAATAATAATAATAATCTCTGAAGCTCTGGTGACACCACCACCTTCAGCCCCAGAGACCATCCGAGTGTCCCCAAGCCTAATAGCGGCCTATAGCCTAAGCTAATACTTGACCTTCTGACCAGCCCTCTTAACATATATTACTCAAGGATTAAGAAATACAGGAGGATGAAAGAAAGAAGCAAGGCTTACTGCCTCTCAGCTGTTTGTTTTGAGCATCTCCCAAGCAAAACACTGTCACAAGTCTGGAAGCACCATAAGAGGGGCCAAAACTGGTTCCCACCGCCACCACATTGTCCATCTCAAAGAACCCATGGACAGCAACAATTGGAAACCCACCACCTGCTAGCCTCCCCAAATCACTGCTAACAAACCATCTTGACCATGCCACATGATCTTCTCCAGCTGATGATGGTCAATAAAACAGGGGGAAGATGGGCAGCCAGCACCTTTTTAACCTCCCCAGGCTTCATGCCCCAAGCTCACCATCATGGTGCAGTAGATGTTTTTATATTTGGCCTCTTTCCCAACAAAGATGCCTCCCAACCTACAGAATGGGAGACAAATTCTCAAACATGAAAGCCACCCTTTCACAAATGTCTTTCAGTAGTACCTCATTTCCTCAGATGCCTCAACTGTTTTGTCTAAGGAGGTACCTCCCAACCCACTTTAAAATCTGGTGTTAAATAAAAAAATATGTGACAGTTCTACACTTCTGAGTAACTGAAGCTGTTTAATTACCAGTAGTGACACCAAAAAACTTCAACCTGTTTTACACAAGGGTGTAATTCTTCACTAACTTCATTCTCAAATGAACATTTTTTCCCATTGTGAGAATGTATTTGAAAACTGCCATTTCTGAAAACTATTCTCATTTTGGGCTTATTCTGTAAAGAAAATGTACATTTTCTCATGGATAACAACATGTTTTGCATAAAAATAATAATTCTATATAGAAAATAATATTGCATACATCAAAGTGTATATTTTGTGTATAAGTCCCCAGTTTCTGCATTTTGTGTTGTGTTTGCAGAAAATAATGTTTTCTTGTTGTGCAGAAAAAGCTCAAAACTGCAAAAATTCTCATCAATCTATAAATCTCTTCATCAGAATTTCCCAACACTCCAGAACCATATTTTTTCAATATTTTTTAAAATATTCTTCACATCTCTAGTTTTATATTGCAACTATGTATACCTACCTGGATGTGAGTCTCACCGATCATAGTGATACTAAGGGGAGAAACAGATGGCCCCAAAGGGGCAATGTGATGCCACCCCTGAAACAGGCAGACTGGGGCCATGGCAACCACATGCCGTGGCCTCAATCTGGCCAGCTTCCAACCCAAATAAGAGCAGAAAAGTCAGCTCCTATTTGGGGGGGAAAAATCTGCCCATTTACCTCTAGAGCTGGCTTTTTAAACCGGCTCTGGGGTGAGTGGCATCTCAACGCCACACCCCTAAATCAACCAGAAGATGGCTGGCATGTAATCCCCAGCACAGCTTCTAGGTGACCCGGGGACATCTTCTGTCTAAACGCATTGAGCCAGACCTTTAGAATCCTGTTTCTATTCCAAACAAGATGAGGCTCACTGAATTAATGGAATTTTCATAAGTTTTGACTTACCATTGAACAATTGATTCAGTTGATCTACTTTAGCTGAGACTAGCAATAGGATTCAGGCCTGATTAAGCATGTATAGAGTAACAGTGTAAACTTCTTTTGAAAGGGCAGAACATTTTGAACATCAG
>NW_024814524.1:0-2363 GCF_019175285.1 Sceloporus undulatus
CAAGGTTGCCCAGCAGGTTTTCATGGCTGAGATGGGATTTGAACTTTCCGGAGTCAATACTCAAACCATTACACCATGCTGGATCGTCACGATACATACATTATGATGATTTTTTATCCTGTTTTCTAGCTAGTAAATAATGGCTGCCTTCCTGCAAGTTCCTTTTCTCTTTATAGTATTTTTATGGAAACTTCACCACAAATTATCTATTGAGCAGCAATACTGTACTATCAAATAAACAAATTACTTTTCTATTATTGATTTTTAAATAATTATTGAAATCTTATCAGCTTGTAAAAAACAACAACCCACCATCCAATTTAAATGGCAAGCTGCATTTTTTTATTTTTTACAAAATTGTTCAGAAGGCTTCTCCTTAAATATAAGATTCTGTAACATATTTTTCTGCTAGTATTACATAGTGGCTTGTGCAAAACTGCAAATAAAATTGTTATATATTAGAAAATCTGTTTGTAAAACAGTACCATTACATTTGATATCTGATAGTGGAGTTTCATATTCTCTAAGTAAGCAGTGCTTACTTTCCTTCATCTAAGAAAAAGAAGCCAAAGGTGGATATTGACTTTCTAAGACTGTAAACATTAAAAATCAATATTGTATATAGATGTTTATAGAATGTGCCTTTTAAACAGCAATTATTCTTTTGTTCCTGTGTGTAGTAAGGCAAGTAAAAATTAGATACTAACACTTTCCCAAAACTTTAGAAATCTGTCCCTTGATACCTGTTTCAGGATACTGATATCCCTTTGCTGATAAGGGGAAAAGATATCAGAACATGCATTGGGAAAGTGCTAATACAGAACTACCACCTCAGTTCTTTTTTAGTCTCAAGGCTTTTCCTTCATTAGATTTCTTTCACAGTTTGGTTTATATTTACAGCAGCTGAATTCAAATGAATAATTATTCACAGAAAATCTGGCATAAATCCCATTGTTAGCATCAAATTAAAGTAGTCCCAACTGAATGACTTGGAACTTGGTAAGTCATCACTTAATGTAAGTTCCATTGATTCAATAGGTTTACTCTAATTGAGACTAAACATTGGATTTAATCCTTCGTGAGTCAAAGCAGACATGAGTTAATCACATAAAAAGAAATCAGTTTCTAACATCATTGCAGACACTCCCACCTCTTCAGTTTTCATAAGAATCACAAAATGCAGGGAACAAGTTTAATCTTCCTCCATTGGGACTGCAGAATTTGTTAAGTGAAGCCTTAACCTTTTCCTCCCTTTCTATGATCTTGATAAACCTCTTGTTCTTGTTGTTAGCTGCCTTCGAGTCCATTCTCATGGCTCATGGTGACCCCGTGGATGAGATACGTTCAAGAATCCCTATCCTCTACTGCCCTGCCCAGATCCTGCAAGCCCATGCCCACAACCCCCCTGATTGAGTCTATCCATCTGGTTTGTGGTCTTCTTCTCTTTCTTCTACCCTCTACCTTTCCTAGCATTATTGCTTTTAATAGTGATCCGTGCCTTCTCATTACGTGACCAAAGTAGGACAGTCTCAACTTGATAATCTTTGCTTCCAAGGAGAACCCTGGTCTGATCTGCTCGAGAACCCATTTGTTTGTCTTCTTGGCTATCCATGGTATCCTAAGTACTCTTTTTCAGCACCACATTTCAAATGAGTTGATTTTCTTTCTGTCTGTTTCTTTCACTATCCAGCTCCTACATCCTTACATGGTAATTGGGAATACAATGGCCTGAACGATTCTGACTTTAGTGCTCAGTTGTATAACAGTTGTGTATATGCTGGGTCAGCTATTTTTTTTCACTGGAATCACAGGGATTACAGCTCCCTTCCTCTCATGTTGCAGTTCTGAAGAATATACCTAGCCTTCTTCTTCCTTTGCTTGCTATTCAAGTTTCCAAAATGACATGATTTCTAATGATGCCTTTAAGATCACTCCTGTGTTGGAGGAAAGGCCAATGTGAACGTGGGACCATACAGCTAATACAAATATTCAAATAGATTTTCTTGCCAATCGACTGATTTTGAAAAAAACAACAACCCAAAACTTGATGTTTTAAAGTTAAGTTACTAAAAACCATAGCAGTCTTTTGCAATTAAAATGAGGTCATTAGATGTGTCTGGGTAAAAATAATACTTAAAAAAATATTTCACTGATTTAGCATTGGCACATTTTCCTAGTACACTTGTGGTGTCAATCTAAATCACTGATAGTTCCTCAGGCAGCATTTGTGAAAACAGGTCTGGGTGGAATTGGGGGTCGTAAAGGAGGTCTTTGTGAGGGTGGCCCAGGCTGACCTCGAACTGGTTGCCTGAAAGAAATGAAAAAGATAATTATTATTATTATTATTATTATTATTATTATTA
>NW_024814525.1:0-2363 GCF_019175285.1 Sceloporus undulatus
CACAGACACACACCCACAGAGTGTGATGCATAAAAGGGACACTTTGAGGCCCATTTGTTGAGAATGGATGGATAATCAATATACAAATGATTCATTGGGAAAGGCAGAGCAAGGGGGCTGGGAACTGGACTCAAATTTTGGTGAGGATCAAGCACCAGAGAGCAGCCTTAAAACAGCCTAAAGACATCTCTAAGACAGAGACTACTGTCACATGGGGGGGGTCATATTGGCTCCCAGGGGATCTCAGGCGCACCCCCACATTGTATTGCCTAAAAAGATGGAATAATGTTTTGCCCCTCAGTATCCCATTGCATCCCTTTGGGGGAAGTGGAGGCCGTTTTACCACTGTTGAGCCCTCTCTGATCCATTACATGGCCAAGGGAGATATTTTCCCCAAGAACCCTCTCCAGAGCCTCAAAAGGATGGAAGAGGGACCAAAAAGGGTAGGAAACTTGCTCAGCGATGTGCTAAGTACCATTTGGGTGAGAAAAGCATTAATCTCTATGCTTCCTTCCCACAAAATCCTAAATTTCAGAATTAAAAAGTCCTTTGCTTGAACCAAAAGGTTTATTGAAAAACTCCGGCAGAAGCATCTATTAACACGTCTAAGCAGTCTCTGAAGAGTTGGAACCTTTTCCCTCCGCCGTTTACTATCTCCACAATCCTCCCTTTCCTCCCCCTTCAGCCCCTAACCAACCCAGCTGCCAAGGTACCTCTTGCCTTCTTCTTCCACCGTTCTCATATGTCTCTCCCCCTGGGGCATGTCTGCCACCCAAATCTCACAAACCAGTCAGTTAATAGCCTCCACAACTGATTCCCTTCCCGCAAGCCATTCTAGGTCCCATTATACTTACCAACGACTTAAAACTACTAACATTTAAACTACTAACAATTCCCCCTAAACCACAATACCATTGTGAATGAACCACAGAAGCTGGTTCTGACAATTGGCAGTTTACGATGGGGTATTTAGTATCCTTATAAAGTGGAGAGCAATAGTGCCTCACTAAACCACAAATTCAAATATTCTACAGGATGTTGCTATTTCAATTAAACTACACTTGAAATGGATCTAGGACTCCCAGTAGACCACAAGTTGTGCATGGGCCAACAGTGTGATGCGGCAGCTAAAAAGGCCAATGTCATTCTAGGCTGCATCAATATGAGTATAGTTTCTTGATCAAGGGAAGTAATAGTGCCACTCTATTCTGTTTTGGTCAGGCTTCCCTTGGAATAATCCTGTGTCCAGTTCTGAGCCCCACAATTCAAAAGGATGTTGTAAAGTTTGAACATGCCCAGAGGAGGGCAACCAAAGTGGTGAAGGATCTGGAAACCATCAAGCTCTATGAGGAATGGCTTAGAGAGCTGGGTATGTTTAGCCTGGAGAAAAGAAAGTTAAGAGTGGCTATGATATCCATGTTTAAATATTGGAAAAGATCGTATTGAGGATGGAGCAAGCTTGCTTTCTGATGCTACAGAGAAAAGGAGGCACCACAATAGATGCAAGCCACATAGAAAGAGGTTCTACCTGAACATTAGGAGGAACTTTGGGACAGTAAGAGCTCTTTGACAGTGCAATATACTCCCTTAGAGCTTGGTGGAGTCCTCCTCTTTGGAGTTCTTTAAACAGAGGCTGAATGGTGCTTGGAATGTGTATTCCTGCATGGCAGAAGAGGGTTGAACTGGATGGCCCTTGTGGTCTATTCCAACTCTATGATCCTATAATTCTAGTGGAATCATAGCACCATGATAATTTAGCATAAAAGGGACCTCAGTCTTCATAGAAAGGAGAATTGATTATGGTTCCTTACCCACAGAGGCCACATTTTCATAAGTCTCCATCATCACATAACTGTACATCAGTCTCTGCTTGTTTGTCAACAGTTTCCATTCCTCCTCAGTGAAATATACTGCCACATCTGCAAAGGTCACCTGCAACAGAAAATAGCCCTCATCCAGAGAGTGACTAAGCAAAAGGGGGGGAAAGCAAATGGTTTGTAACTGGTTGACTGGATGAACCCAAAGGGTGCTCAACAGTGACACCTTTTCATCCTGGAGAGAAGTGACCAGTTGGGTCCCACAGGGGTCTTTCCTGGGCCCAGTGCCATTCAACATCTTTATCAATGATGCGGAGGAAAAAATTGGGGGAATACTTATCAAATTTGCAGATGACACCAAATTAGGGGGAGTAGCTAATACCCCAGAGGACAGGATCAAGATTCAAAATGATCTGAATAGACTAGAAAGCTGGGCCACAGCTAACAAAATGAACTTCAACAGGGAGAAATGTAAGGTACTGCACTTAGGGTGAAAAAATGAAATGCACAGATATAGGATCGGGGACACCTGGCTTAAGGAGACAA
>NW_024814526.1:0-2363 GCF_019175285.1 Sceloporus undulatus
GTACCCAAAGGAGAACAAGGCACTGCAAAATAATAATAATAATAATAATAATAATAATAATAATAATTTATTTTGCACTGCCTTGTTCTCCCTTGAGTACCCAAAGGAGTACCCAAAGGAGAACAAGGCACTGCAAAATAATAATAATAATAATAATAATAATAATAATAATAATTTATTTTGCAGTGCCTTGTTCTTCCTTGTGTACCCTGCCTCAAACCTTGAGGAGAGGCAGGAAAGATTTTTTTTATTAATAATAATAATAGGGATGGAAAGAACGGAGGCTGCATTCAGATGTGGCTGGGAGGGATGACAGGAACGATTCACATGAGACTAGCATTCTCGTGAAACAGGAAATTCACGTGAAGCTAGCATTCACATGAAACATGAAACAGGAAGTGGTGCCCTTCTTCACCCTGGAAGGGTAAAAGTTCTCGATGCATTCAGAGTCCCACTGAGCATGTGCAAGGGTGCCAATTTGAATCATTGAATCCACATGGTATGTACTGGTGTAATAATTTATTTTGCACTCGCTCTGCTTTGCCTCAGGAATGACCATAATTTCACTCTTCATGTGTGATAATTAATCGCATGAATTAATAATAATAATAATAATAATAATAATAATAATAATAATAAATCTTTATTTTTATACCGCTTTTCCTTGGAGATCAAAGCGGTTCACAGGCGAATACAGATGTAAACACATCGTATTACAGCATAATATACAATAAAAACATTCCACTAAAAACCTCGTATAAAAACATCCTATAAAAACATATTAAAAACTCACAATCTCACATCTTACCATCTCATAATTACAAATTAACATCACAGATACTCATAACTTTGGAGGATGGTAGGGTGGGAGGATAATTATCTCTATGAAGGATCAGGGGGGTATGCCAAGTGGAATAGGTGAGTCTTCAACGCTTTTTTAAAGGCTTTCAAGGAAGAACTGAGACGAATCTCCTCAGGGAGTCCATTCCAACATGCAGGAGCAGTAGATGTAAATGCTCGTTGGTGAGTTGCAGACAATCTCACCCTAGGACAGTGATGGCGAACCTATGGCACGCGTGCCAGAGGTGGCACTCAGAGCCCTCTCTGTGGAGACATATGCTGTTGCCCTAGCACAGAGTTTGCCACAGTTTCTTACTAGAAAGCCAGAGGGACGTGGCACTTTGCAATAAATAAGTGGGGTCTGGGTTGCAGTTTGGGCACTCGGTCTGTAAAAGGTTCACAATCACTGCCCTAGGATATTGCAATAGATATTTGCCTGTTGTTCTGAGTGTGTGGGGCGGATTATGTAGGGAGAGGCGCTCCCTCAAGTAACTCGGGCCCAAGCCATGGACGGCTTTATAGGTGATAACCAACACTTTGTATTGAGCCCGGAAGCTAATTGGCAGCCAGCGAAGGGCTTTTAATACTGGGGTTATATGATCTGCTCTTGGGGTCCCAGTGACTAATCTGGCTGCAGCATTTTGAACTAATTGAAGCTTCCGAACCTGGTACAAAGGTAGCCCCATGTAGAGCGCATTACATTGCGCTCTACAATTGCCTTGGATTTGAATTAACTCTGCTTCCCCTTCCTTTTGGAATGGCTTTGGATTGGAGTTCCAATTTCATGTGTAATAAGGGCCTATGGCAAATTATACTCATCTATCCCTGGTGTAATTATGGGCATGCAGGATGGATGGCATGCAGACTAAGCTAATAGTGAAGTTTCATAGACACTGACTTTGGGAAGGTTTTTTTTTAAAAAAAAGAAGTATAAATAAATAGGTTTCATGGTGATTTACACAAGGTATCTGTTTGTTACCACATACTCAAAGGGATTGTGGACCTATAAAATAATTTATTTTGATACAAGCTTTCATGAACTGGAGCAGGAATGGGGAAAATATTCAAAGATATTTTTAAAATGATTGAAAACGTGTTATGAAACTATGATGACAAGAATCCCAACGAAGATCTTCACAGTTCAGATTAATTCAATACAAAATTCACAGATATTTATTTTGCAGAGAACATAACATTTTCTGCACAGGAAATATCATTTTTCTGTACAAAATTCAATTTTCTGGGCAAAACAGCCATGTGCAAATGCAGTGCAGAATAAGTCCTGAACTATAAATCATAATCAGAAATTGCATACTTTTGCACACTTTACCATAGTCAAAATAAAATTGTTTAATTTGTTCATTCCTGCTTTTAAGAAAATGTAAAGAATTACATTGCTAGACCAGAGTAATTGACTGAACTCATTTTTTTTTAGTCTTTAAAATGCCACAAAGTTCTTCATAACTTTAAAATAAAGGATTCTTCAAAATGCACAAAATAGGATCAGCTCAGCTTCCTGTGTT
>NW_024814527.1:0-2363 GCF_019175285.1 Sceloporus undulatus
CTCTCTTCTCTCTTAGCGGACAGGGGATGCAGCACCATAATATAGCACAGGGACATCCATATGCATAGCATGACCTTCATGAAATGTGTGCATGGTGGAATTTTCTCTCACATACATCTGTGTGATATTTCATAATTCATTCTGTGTTGGTGGCAACCAGGATAGTTTCTCCTTGTCTACCTAAGGCATACTCAATATCTGCCCTAGTAATAACGAGTGTGTTGTAGTGGTTTGAGTATGGTCTATGACTCTGGAGAGCAGGGTTCAGTGCCTGCTCAGTCATGAAAATCGCGGGGGAAGGCAATGTCCACTGAACAAATCTTGCCAAGAAAACCCCAAGATAAGTTCGCCTTAGGGTTGCCATGAATTGGAACTGTCTTAAAGGCATACAACACACACACACACACACACACTTTGAACATAATCCTGCGTCATCTCACTTACCAGGTTCTTGACATTTAGGAATGATCCAAGGTTTTGTTTTTGTTTTTGACTGCATAAAGTGTTATGAGTCTGACATTGATGTCTTCAGGGTCTGTCACACATTTGCCTCACTGTGATTACTAGTAGGGCTAGCCATGCTAATGGTTCCCCTTTTTTGCAATCCCAGGTTAAGCAAGAAAAAAGCAATGTTCATCTGTATGCTGCTGTTTTTATGGATGCAAATTTTCAGAAATGTCATTCTCATAGGAAAGAACAAATACTATTCTTCTCCTTGCTGGGGGAAAGTTGTCAAAAACTGCATGTTTTTTGAAGTCTATTCACCGTTCAGGACTTACCATGTGTAAAAAATGCATGTGGGTTTCCTGCAGAGATAATAGAATTTTTTATGCACAGACAATAACATTTCATTACAGAAAATGTTGTTTTCTGCACAGAAGCATTGTTTCCTGGACAGAAAATTTTATTTTCAGCATGAGAAACTTGTGTTCTGCACAGAAAATGCCTTTCTTTGGGGAGGTGGGGTGTGTGTGTGAGTGTGTGTGCGTGCATGCGTGCATGCGTGAGAGAGAGAGAGAGTAGCATGCGCATTTTTTGCATAGAAGTCTGAAACCATGAGGATCTCTCTAGGATTGTCCTCATCAGGGTATCCTGATACCTGGGAAACCCATTTTTGATTTTTTTTTTCTTAATGTTTTTAATTTTTTCTTCACTGTCCACTATTCATTTTACTGACCTTCAACCAGCAAAGTCCTGGCTTACCTGCATAAGCTGTTCTTACTGCTTCTTCTGATCTTCTACAACAAATCATAGAGATGGAAGAAACCTCAATGGTCATCCACTCCAAACCGCTATCATGGAGAAATACATAATACATGCTTATTCCTTCTTCATACTTTATACTTTAATATTTAGTTTAAATCAGCCCTTTGGAGAGAAAACAATGGAGATCTCTTTGTACTCTTCATTTTAATATGGCTATCTGAAATCATACTGGTTTTGCTGTAGTCCAGAAAAAAAGTGGGCATTCTTTATGGGGTGTTAGTTCATATTGTATCCATTAAAAACATTTTGGTTTGCTCAAAGTGTGGAATAGCTTTTAATTGGCCTTTTCCCCATTTTTATTCATATATAGTCTGATTAGTCTTTCAGTCTGTAAACCCTATTTTTTCCTTAAAGCAGAGTGGATTGCTTTATATTGATAGTCAGTCAATATGGTTTAAGATTTCATGCATTAGCACATTCATTCAGGATGCTATTTTTTTGCTAATTGATGTGTATGACTGGCATTGCCTGGTTTGTACCTCTATAGATACAGCCTGACATTTGTCAGTAATTGTATTTGCGTTGATAAAATTTGCTCTAGTGATTCAGGACCATCATTTTGCTTTGAAGGTAAACTGTAAATTGCTCATGTTTTACTAAACCTTTGTTGTTGTTGTTGTTGTTCAGCCAGCCAACTATCAACATAGCCATTATGTTTCCTATTTAAATTTTATTGCATTTTAATGTTGTTTACAGTCACAATCACACCTCAAGCATCTACTGATACACGTTCTTATACTTGAAATACATTACTTATTATATATTTTGTTTTATATCCTCAGTGGTTACAGTGAACCTCCTTCTGATGGAAATAATTAATCAGAATTTGAAAATTCTCTACCATCATCCCATTTCATTGCTCTGTCTCTAAAGACCCATTTTGATTAGTTTAATATTACAGGTGAGTGTCCAGTGAGGTTATCATTGATTTATAGCAGATCCAGCCCTGTCACACTGACATTGGCCTGTTACAGACAGCCCAAATAAAGCTGCTTCGAGTCACAGTGGAGGTATGGTGTTTCACTGATGCATGCATCCTAAGAGTCCAGAAGCCACACCAAAGCCACGCTCCAGTCCTTAGGGCTGGAGCATGGCTT
>NW_024814528.1:0-2362 GCF_019175285.1 Sceloporus undulatus
GCCTCTGAGGGAGAGAGTAGGCTGGCCCAGCGTCATCAGGGGCTAGCGTGAAGAAAGAGGCCCCTCTCTCCATAATTGTCATCCTTCAGCCTGTGAGGGAGAGAATAGGCTGGCCCAGCTCCATCAGGGCTAGCCTGAAGAAGAAGAGCCCTCCCTCCGGTCCATCTGCTTTGGTCCAGGCTTCAGAGGGAGAGAAGAATACTGGACCTGATTCCCTCCCCCCCTCACCATTCCCTTCTCCTTTTGTGTCGTGTCTTTTAGCTTGTAAGCCTGAGGGCAGGGAACCGTCTATTATCCCCTCTGTTGTAAACCGCTCAGATTCCCAGTGATTGGGCGGTATATAAATAAAACTTATTATTATTATTATTATTATTATTATTATTATTATTATTATTAATGTATTTTTACTATACATTAAAGGAATCATGGACAGAATAGGGAAACTGATGAGGAAACACAACCTCTAAATGATCTACAGACTGACCTGGAAAATCCAGCAAATGCTGTGCTCAGCAAAGGACAGGAGAGACCGCCCCCCCCCCCTCATGGCCATAGGGGTTTACCGTATATCGTGTAGCTGTGGACAAGTCTATGTTGGGGCCACCAAATGCAGTGTTCAAACACAGATCAAGGAATACAAGTGACACTTCAAACTGGGCCAGCCAGAAAAATCCGCAGTAGCAGAACACATTATAAGCCATCTATGGATGCTGGACATGAAAACAAATGAACACCACTCAGAATCAAGGGGCTTCCCCGCAGACAATGGATTGCCAATTAAATAGACACAAATCCCCCCCACATATCCTCCACACAACACATCTCCAAACTGCACCATTCAACACAGTACAACACACTAACTCCACCATTTAATGTATTAACATTAAATGTTAATACTTTTTTAAAAAAAAAACACTTCCTCAACAAGGGTCCCATAGTCCACACACTCCACACACTTCCATGCCACCACCCTCTGAAGATGCCAGTCATAATTGCAGGTGAAACATCAGGAATAAATTGTTTCAGAATGTGGCTGCATAGCCCGAAAAACTCACAAAAAACTATGGATGCTAGCTTTGAAAGCCTTCAACTTCACATTGTTCTGAGGAGGTTTGCCATTGCCTTCCCCTGAGTCTATCCAGTCAAATAAATGTGCTCAGGTCACATGTGATTCACAGTTTGGTCTTTCTGTGCCCTCTCCCCAAAAAAACCTCTTTTAAAGTCCATGGGAAAAGGATTTGCAGTTTTTACCAGAGTATCTGCTGATGGCTGCACATTTTTGACAGATAGAGAATGAATAGATGTGAATTTATGCGAGAAAGTGAAGCCAATTACCTGCCAATGTGAATGTGCAAAAATGCACACCAATTCTTATACTACTGTTACACGTAGACTATCCCCACATCTGTGCTCCCCTGAGTGCCTCTTGCTGGATACTCATTTCTCATTATTATCTCCCGCTGTCCATTTGACTCACCCACACACCCTACAGATCCCTTTGACATTTCCTACCACCTCACTTGCCCCCTTGAGAAGGTGGCCAGTACTGCAGAAAGACTGTACAATTCTGTCCCTTGAAAAAACTACAGAGCACTGACATGCAAGATAAAGCTGCAACACCTCCTGCCATGTGGTGCCCATTTCGCTCTCCAGATTATATTTCAATTCAATTTTATTCTATTTGTCTGATGCACATTTTAAGTTAGCTAGTACTCCCAACCATGGAGAAAGTATAAAAGATAGACTGGATTTTCATACCTTGAATAATAATGGTGGTGGTGGCAGCAGCAGCAACAACAACAACAACATAAAATTTAGATGGTACTTTTTCTCTGGTGCCAAACCATGTACATAAAATCATCACAGCAATCCTAACATCAGCACATCATGTTATGACTGCACCACTGTATTCACAGAAACTAGAGTGCCCTGAGCAGGGTGACTTGCCCAAGTCTACCCATTTATTTTTCTATAGGTATTAATCACAATTATATTCCATCTAGTTTAGTCATAATAGGATTTCTAAATTTACAAACACAACATGTTGAAAACAAAATTTTACACAACTTTTAAAAACCCACAACTGATGACTTGAAATTTGAAGTGGCTTCCATGTCAGGGCCAGAGCTTAAGAAATTTACTTTTTGGACTAAAACTCCTAGAATTCCCCACCATTAGCTGAAGCATTCTGAGACTTATTGAGACTTATTATATCTTTTAAAATAACTTTACTAAGTTATAGTGAAGGCTTAATTTTCAAGTGGCTCCTTGTGGTATTAAGAACTTTCAGGTCTTTCAAGATCAGAACTCCAGTATAAATTCATTTTGTTTGACTTAAAATGGGCCTTTGAATTAGGGCTAT
>NW_024814529.1:0-2362 GCF_019175285.1 Sceloporus undulatus
CACACACACACACACTCTCTCTCTCCCTCCCTCTCTCCCACCCTCACACAGACGCACACACACTCTCTCTCTCTCATTTTATCTCTCTCTCTCTCTCTCTCCCCCTCTCTCACACGCACACACACACACAGCCAACCACATTCAAGAACCATAAAAAATAAATGGGTAAATGTACTGCTCCTGTAGTAACAGTAATGATTCAACAATAGGTTAACACTACTTGATACTCACCGTTTGTGTTCCTTCTGTCACATGGAGGTACCATGGGGATGTTGGATGGGACTGATTTCTGTAATCCCTTCCTATTTTTTCCACTGGGATCGGAACGTCTGGACTTTGCAGTCTGGTTTCCTCTAGTTAGATCAATACTCCTGGACAACCTATTCACAACAACACTTGCGTCTCCATGCAAAATGTTATCTAGTTCTTTAAAATAGGGGCAACTAATGGGGTCTCGCCCACTCATTTTGTTATAGTTTACCACCTTTTTGTATTCGAAACGCATGTGTTTGGTTTTGTTTCTGCACTCCTCTCCTGTTCTAGCATGGTTCAGCTTCTTCATCTCTTCGGCAATGTCTTTGAATATGTCCAGATTCCGATGAGATTCCCTCAATCTGTCTTGGAAATGCGCTGCCCCCCAAATATCTAGCAAGTCCAAAATCTCGTTTCGACACCAAGGGACACCCTTTGTTGCTTTCTCATTACTGCATACGGTGTTTTGCACGTCCGTCCCGGACAGAGATTGTGACATGTCTCCCTCCATTTTTCCCTTTAGATCAGCAACGCTCCACAGGAAACCTCTTAGAAAATCCGCCGCCACAATAAGGATGGTGGATTCCTATTGGCTAATTGTACTGGAAACACGTACAGCCATTTCCTGTACACTCTAGGAATATTGGGAAACTCGCTGTCCCTCTCTGCAAAAACGTGGAAGAGACATTGCAGCCGCCTCCTGTCACATTATGGGGTTGACAGTTTTAAGGAGATGTGTATCGAATTCGTAGGCAGGGAAGTTCTCTGACTGAGAAATCAATATACCACTCCTTAAAACTGGCAATCCCACAACAAAACACGAAATATTAATTCAAGGTACTTTATGTAATGCCACTACAGTATTGTAATCACTGATAAAAAAATCCACAACAGTAACGAACGGAAATATTTATCTATTACGTGATGTCCCTCCATCTAGAACTGCTGTAAATGTCCTCGGAAAACTAGTGCATACAGTAGGACAAAATATAGCTATCAATGTTAAAAAAATTTTTTAAATGTTATCAGAACAAGGTAGATTTTCTCCATAGCTTTGTTCTTTCATTTGTCCCTGAATTAATTGGATATTTCAGGCAAAGCTACCATAATGTTGCCATTATAGTCCACTATTGCCAGGGAATAAATATAGGACAAAATGTAGAACAAACAGTAGGACAAATGCAGCACCAAACTAAAGCACAAAATGTTGGACATTTTAGGTCCTAAAGTCATGGCTTACTTTTAGATCTTCAGTTGTCTTGTTGCAGCGGGACAATTATTCAAAACCTAACATACCTACCCGAGATCATTACCTGGTATCAAACACAGTTTCCTGGTTTGTTTTTTTCATATACAAACATTTCTACATGTTCAATAATTTTTACTGATGAAAGTCGTTAAAACATCTTGCAAGGGGACCAGGTATAGGAATGATGTCATGATGGACCATCGTTACTGTAGGGACTGGACGGGGATGGAATTGGAACGCGTAGTATATCGCACACGGGGGATTTTCCGTTCTGATAACGTTTACTGGAGAGGGAGGACGGAAATAAATCGTTGGGGACATTTTACGCGAACGGAACGGAACGGGTACGCACTGTAAATGTGTCGGTAACGAGGCTGTGCGATAAAATCCGTTCCGTTCCGTTACCGTACAGACCTCGGATCGTTTACAAACGCGTGTGCGATAAACTCCTTTGTATACTTTCCCTTTAAGTTCCTTTAAGAGAGGTGAGTTCCAGACGGCCCAAAACGGGAGGTCTGCCGCCGCCGCCGGTTGCTGCGTCCGGGAACCGCAGTGGCCAAACCGCACAGTTCACAGGCGCACCCAGAAAGAAGCGCCAAAATGGCGTTTCTTTCTGGGCCCCAGAAGTGGCGCCGCGAGGCACTAGACACATACTCATGGCATCACTTCCGCTGCGGAACATCTGGACGCTAAGCATCCACGACATCAAAATGGTGGCCCCCATGTGGATGGGCACTGCCATTTTGTACGGACTTGGTCCGTACTAGGGTTGAGGGACGTCAGGAAGTGACGCCCCTTCTCAACCCTAACACAGCCCTTCCTAACCCTAGCACGCCCCTTCGGCGCGTCTGTAACGTGCCA
>NW_024814530.1:0-2362 GCF_019175285.1 Sceloporus undulatus
CTGTGTGCTACTGAGTGTGTTTTTCAGCATCTGGTGCTTAAAGCCCTATCTAATGTACATGCTGCCCTGGTATTATTGTAATGAGAAACCATGGTTTCTTGTGACAATAGTATATGAGCCTTGAGCTCTCGTACTCTGCCCTCCTCTTTTTGCTCACTGGAGAAGGGTTTGAAAGCATTTGCTTCCAATTCTTTTTTAAATGAATAAACAAAAGAACTTTATTGAAGACCGTCAGGATAGAAGTGATCAGCAATGCATTTAGGTCAGATCTGAGGCTTCCCTCCTCCCCACAAAAGTATTAAGACTCAAACTAATTAGCTGCACCTACTCAATTTTAAAGGATCCTTTGGAGAAGCCACAGTGTTGCTTTTTATGGGTAAACTCTGGTTAAAACAAACCAAGATCTGATACCTTAGTCCATATTTGGTTGGCTTTCGTCAAGTTGCGTTTAGGGAAATCACATTGTTCATGTTTGGATATCACAGAGATCTGTTTAAGTCCATAGAAGGAATGACCCATCTTCTTCTTCCAAGGTATGAAAAAGCAGGAGTGGCGATGGGAAACTGCGTGTGTGAGTATACAGCTTTTGTTCTTAATATTGGAAAGGTCGTATGTCTTCATATAAACCAAGGTGTGCATTGACATCTAAAGGGAGGGCTTCCTCACAGTCCCACCATCCTCACAGACAGGGTTTGTAAGGATTCAGGAGAGAGCCTTATCCGTGGCTGATCCCAAAAGGAGGACTTGGCTCCACAGAAAGTCCAGTTGGCTCGTTCTCTCCTGTCTTTCTTCTGGCAGATGGAGGTATTTCTATTTGGGCAGGCTTTGGGATTTTAACTATGGAGTTGCAGTGTGTGACATGGTATGCTCTCTCTCTGTAGATATATACTGTATATATATAAACTGTTTTAAATACGTTTTTGTTTTCAGTGTTTTAGTCATGTTTTCAATGCTGACACTTAATTTCTTTATAGCTTTTGTAAATTAATGTTTTAGTTGAATATTTTAAAAATTATTGTAAGCCACCTTGTATCCCATTTTGGGAGAAAAGCAGGAATGTAAGTGCAATAAACATATTAAAGAAAGAAAATGTGGCTCATTCATGTAATGGGGTTGAATTCTGTGTAAACCATCTCACTCTCTGATCTACAAAAGTTACAATGTGAGATGTCCTTATTGAGGATGTTACTTCTCATTACAGACGACTGAAAACTCCCATGTTTTGGGGAGGGGCAGTGGGCATATAGCCCATTTTTCAAATGGATGCAGACATGGACTTAATGACTTGTGTGTCTGTGAGGGAGGGATAAGTCTTAGAGAGTCAAGAACGTAGTTTATTTTTTTCTCATACAGAAGGAAAATATGGAGGGAGAGGAGAGAGAGAAAGAGAGAAAGTGAAGTGGGAGATTAATAGAGAGAAAAGTTGTGGGGATAGAAGGAAAAAAATCAGTGAGGAAGAAAAACTGTGAGACAACCAGATCCTCACACACAAAGAAGAAAAACAGCAAAGGGATGAGGTGCGTGATGACATGTATGTGCCCATGAAACCACTATGTGTGTTGTTGTGATCAGTGGTGTGACACTGAAAGTCAGGCCTTTGCTTAGATGTTCGAGTAACTGTTTGTATATGATGTGAAAAGGGCTGATGTGAAAGTGTAAAGGCAGGATTACTGCTGAACATAAAGAAAACAAAAATAACGACCATAAAGAAGGTGCATAAATTTAACTTAGACTGTGAGGAAATCGAAAGAGTTAAAGAGTTCCTTGGATCAAGCATTGATCAGAATGGAGACTGCAGTCAAGAAATCAGAGGAAGACTAAGAATGGGGAGGGCAGCGATGAAAGAACTAGACGAGATCCTAAAGATAAACAAGTGAGCACTAAAACTAGAACCGTCCAAGTCATGGGATTCCTCATCACTTTAGACACATGTGAGAACTGGACAGTTAAGAAAGCCAACAGGAAGAAAATCAACTCATTCGAGATGCGATGGTGGGGAAAAGTGCTAAGGATCCCATGGACAGCCAAAAAGCCAAACAAATGGGTTCTAAAGCAGATCAAGACTGATCTCTCTCTGGAAGCCAAGAGGACTAAATTGAGGCTGTCGTATTTGGACACATCACAAGAAGGCATGACTCATTAGGAAGGACAATGATGCAAGGAAAAACAGAAGGTAGAGGAAACCGCATGCCGAATGGGTAGAGTCAATAATCGGACCTGAATCTGCAGGACCTAAGCAGAGTAATGGAGGACAGGGGTCTTGGAGATGTCTCATCCACAGGGTCAGCATGAGTCGGGGGCCTTGGGACCAGTTCAAGGGCAGTTAACAACTTGTATATGATGTGAAAATGACAGACTCAAG
>NW_024814531.1:0-2362 GCF_019175285.1 Sceloporus undulatus
TCCAGTCCAACCCCATTCTGCCATGCAGGAAATCCAAATCAAAGCATCCCTGACAGATGGCCATCCAGCCCATGTTTAAAGACCTCCAAAGAAGGAGACTCCACTACACTCCAAGGAAGGAGTGTGTTTCGCTGTCAAACCGCCATTACTGTCAGGTAGTTCTTTCTAATGCTGAGGTGGAATCTCTTTTCCTGGAGCGTGCATCCATTGCTCCTTTGTTTCCTATTCTCTGGAGCAGCAGAAAAAAAGCTTGCTCCATCCAGGACTCTGTGTACAGCTGTGTACATGATTTTCTTACAGGCATTCCAGTAAGTGATGCAAAATACTGTCCTAAGCTAAATGTTGTTTGAAATAAAGCAACATCTCCAACGGTGACGTTAAGTTAAATATTGGATTTACTTATACCAAACTATTCTAATTTGAACGATGCTACAGTGGGGCCTTTGTTATCTGCTGGGGTTTGGTTCCAGGACTCCCTGCAGATATCAAAACCTGCGGATGCTCAAATACCATTAAATATAATGGCAGGGTAAAATGGTGTCCCTTATATAAAATGGCAAAATCAACGTTTACTATTTAGAATTTTAAAAAATAAATGATTTCAAACTGTGAATGCTTCAATCTGTGGATAAAGAATCAGTGGATGCAGAGGGCTGACTGTTTTTATGTTAAATCCTTAATATACCTGAATGTGCAAATGAAAATATGCACACTAAATAAACAAAATATTCATATTCATATACTACTTCAAATGATGAGGCTGAGGGTGATGCCTGCATGTAGATGTAAAAGGGGGTACCGGTGCTATAAAGTATACCCTCCAGCTCCAGAGTAAAACATTTGTACCTGTATAAATGTAGAGAGATCTTGTAGCATCTTTGAGACTAACTGAAGAAAGAAGTTGGCAGCATGAGATTTTATAGACTTAAGTCTACTTCCTCAGATGCATTTGGTGGAGTGGAAGCCGAGGTGCTACAAGATCTCACTACGTACTGATTCTACAGACTAACACGGCTATATCTTTGAATTCTATTTGCATAACTGATTATAAATCCCACCATTTTGAATACAAGACAATGGGCCCAAACATACAGGCTAAAATAAAGTTGCTTCAGGTCACTTTGGAGGTATGCTGTTTAAAAGACACATGCATCTTAAGAGGCCAGAAGCTGCGTCAAAGCTGCGCTCCAGTTCTTAGGACTGGAGCATGACTTTTGGCTTCAGGCCTCTTAGGGCACATGCAGCACTTAAACAGCATACAGTACCTCCAAAGTGGCCTGAAGCAGCTTTATTTTGGCCTGTCTGTTTGGGCCCATTCTCTCTTTAAGTAACCCCTTTACTCTGGCGGAGGAAAGGGAGGTTGGATGAACCATGGTGTTAATTTCAGAATTGTTGCAATTAAGATTTAGTCTTACCCCCATAACTCTTGCTTTTCTGGAAGAATTTCAGAACTGCATTCTCCTTCTCCTCCACTTCTGCAGCTGAGTGGCATGGGAAGTCCTCCTTCTATATATACAGTAACTCCACCTGCCCTTTTACGTAAAGGTAAAGATTAAGGAGAGCATCAGATGCCAAATCCACCTTCAGGGAGGTACCGCTTCTCACATTCCTCTGGAAGTCATTGAACCATGTCTCAGAGAGGGATCATCATACCATCACGGTTGAGCCACAGTTTTTGGCTCACTCATAGAATCATAGAGTTGGAAGAGACCTCTAGGGCCACCCGGTCCAACCTCATTCTGCCATGCAGGAACTCAAATTCGAAGCACCCCCAATAGATGGCCACCCAGAGGTCCTTATCTCACAAAGAGGAGGAAGGGATGCCACAGAGATCTGGGTCCACAAGTGGTCCACCATCAGGGAGAAGGTTAAGAGGTGATATGATCGCCCTGTTTAAATATTTGAAGGGATGTCATATTGAGGAGCGAGCAAGCTTGTTTTCTGCTACTCCAGAGAACAGGACCTGGAAAAAGGGATGCAAGCTATAGGAAAAGAGATTCCAGCTCAACATTAGAAGGAAGTTCCTGATAGTAAGGGCTGTTCAGCCATGGAAGACACTGATGCAGAGAGTGGTGGAGACTCCTTCCTTGGAGGTCTTTAAACAAAGGCTTGATGGCCATCTGTCATTGGGGATGCTTTGGATGAGAGTTCCTGCATGGAACGGGATCCGGGCCCTTGGGATCTCTTCCAGCTCTATGAGTCTATGATTTTATAACTTGGAAGGAATGTGCAATCCTTCCCAAATTTATGGAGGAAAGACATTTCAGCTATCTTATCAGTCACATTGAGAGTCCATGTGATGTCTTCTTCTTCTTCTTCTTCTTCTTCTTCTTCTTCTTCTTCTTCTTCTTCTTCTTCTTCT
>NW_024814532.1:0-2362 GCF_019175285.1 Sceloporus undulatus
TTTTAGAGGTACACGGCAAGGATGCCCTCTATCACCTCTATTATTCTTAATGGTAATGGAAGTTTTGAATAGGAAAATCAGGAGCGATATAACAACTCAGGGGATTAAGATCAACAAACAAGTATACAAACTTCATGCCTTTGCAGATGACTTGGTAGTCTTCTTAGCAAATCCGAATCTACACATAAACAAGTTACAAGAAATAATGGACGAGTTTGGACAAATAGCAGGTTGCAAGGTCAATAAAAATAAAAGTGGGATTCTAATTAAAAATCTGTCACCTTGAGAGATAAAAGAACTAAAAAGTAAAACGGAAATCCAAATTATTAAGAAAACTAAATACCTGGGCATAATAATGACAGAAAAAAATTCAGAACTATACGAAAATAATTATAACAACACATGGAAAAAAATTAAAGAGGATTTGAAGAAATGGAGTACACAACAACTTTACGTTACTGGGCAGGATTCAGATGTGTGTACTCCCAAAAATGCTCTTTTTATTCCAATCATTACCCATAATGTTAAATACGATGCCATTTAACACCTGGAATAAAGACATCTTGAATTTCTTATGGCAAGGGAAAAGAGCAAAAATTCAATTTAAAGTAATGTGTGATGGTAAAGAAAAAGGGGGTTTAGGACTACCCAACTTAGAACTCTACTTTAAAGCCTGTGCATTAACATGGATTAAAGATTGGATTCTTCTAAAAAATGAAAAATTAATTGATTTGGAAAGCTATAATTTAACAGTGGGATGGCATGCATATCTAAATTACGAAGGGTTTAAAGAAAGGAAGGAATTTAATGAACACTTTATTAGAAAACCGCTCTTTAAAGTATGGAACATTTATAAAAAATATTTTTATGCAAAACTTCCCAGGTGGCACTCCACACAAGAAGCCCTTCATAAACAACAAAATTTAAAAAGACAGCAATGGTTACGGTATGAAGATATAGTGATTAAAACTACAGATGGTGTAAGAATTAAATCAAGAGAGGATTTGCAGAAGGAGGGGATAGAAATTCATTGGTTCAGCTATAAGCAGATTTCAGAAGAGTTTAAAAAAGATATAGAGAAATATGGACTCGAACGCGAACTGAGTACCTTAGATACTGAAAGGAGGGGGGAAACATATGATTTCTAAACTTTATAAGATTTTACTGGGAATTGAGATGGAAAGTGAAGTGGTGAAAAATAATATGATAAAGTTGATGCAAAACATTGGGAGTACTGTCTCTATGGAATGCTGGGAAAGATCATGGCTGAATACTCATAAGTTTTCAAAATGTAACAACTTAAAGGAGAATTACTTTAAAATGTTCTTTAGATGCTATATAACACCTACTCAATTAGCAAAAATTAAGAAATCTAACAAAGTTAAGTGTTGGAAGTGCAAGAAAGCCCCAGGTTCGTTATTCCATATGTGGTGGCAGTGTAAAGTTGTAAAATTTTTTTGGAAAAGTATACATAAGAATATTGTAAGATATATGCAAAAGTGTGTACCCTTATCTCCCGAACTGTTTCTCTTGAATATAATTGATACGGATAAACTGAAGTTAAATCAAGATGATTCTAGAAAATTAATTTATATGATAACAGCTGCCCGCTTAGTTTATGTGAAGTGTTGGAAGAGCTCCCTCTGTTAAAGAATGGGAAACAAAAGTACACGAACTTGTATTAATGGATAATTTATCTGTGATAGCAAATGGTAGAACATCGCAACAATGCAAACAAAAATGGAAGAATTTCTTGGAAGCATAAAGAGCAGTGACTCTAACTGAACTGTTAAAAGTACTTCTCAAGGTACACTGTTATATAGGTTACTGAAAACTATTTTTGTTAAGCTTACTTGACGATCTGTAATATTGTGTCGTTAGATGGATTTGTTTTATTTCTTTTTTTCTGGAAAAAATGCATATAAAACTTTAATAAAGAGTGTATATATATATATATATATATATATATATATATATATATATATAAATTTTTGGCAGATATATTTTTGGTTCTGAAGGTCTCTTGCCTTTCTCTGTCATTACATTAATTACATTGTGCTGATAAATTAACTGGAGATATATGTACAGCAAATAGTTTTCCTGCGATATACCTATTTGTTTGTTTGATGATGCACTGTAGCCTAGATTGTTCAGACAGAACTATAAGACAGTGTCTAAGTCAGTAAGGTGACCCTGAAGGCAGGAGGGAACAGGATAGATGTTTGGTCGCCATGTAATGAATCTATGAGTGACCATTGCTGGATATATAACTTCAAAGCTTTGCAAATAAACTATACCTCTTTTCACAGTTAGAGAGGAGGAGCTACTGAATGCAGAGGGATCTTGCAGCGCTTTTGAGACT
>NW_024814533.1:0-1624 GCF_019175285.1 Sceloporus undulatus
AAGCACAAGCAGCTGAGCTGCCAAATCTCCAGTCTTGAAAGCTTTCATTTAAGAAAGAAAAGTCCTAACTCTAAGACAGGTTTAAGCATGTGGACAATTTCCAGTTTCTAAAGGTATCATCCAGGAGAATAGTATGCTATCTAGTGATTCAGAAAGAAAGACAGAGAGGAAAAGAGAGAGAATATACTGTATGTAAAGCTTGAATCATTGAATCATAGATTACCTTACACAGTTCCATATAATTAACAAGAAGATATAGATCTAAAAGGCAGGCAAGTTTTTATCATTATTCCTGGTACAGAATGTAAGTTGTTATGGTAAGCTGCACTTGAGTTGACCTCAACTCATGGTGACCCTGTGAATGAGACATCTCCAGGACCGCCTGTCCTCAACCTCTCTGTTGCAGGCTCAGAGCTATGTCCTCTCTGGTTGAATTTCAATTGACCAATGGGTGCAGGAAACATCACTATAATAATAATAATAATAATAATAATAATAATAGGTTTTATTTATATTACCGCCCAATCACTGGGAATCTGAGCGGTTTACAATAGAGGGGATAACAGACATTCCCTGCCCACAGGCTTACAATCTAAAAGACACGACACAAAGGAGAAGGAATGGTGAGGGGGGGAGGGATCAGGTCCAGCAATTCTTCTCTCCCTCTGAGGCTGGACCAAGGCAGATGGACCGGAGGGAGGCTCTTTCTTCTTCAGGCTAGCCCCTGATGGACTGGGCCAGCCTTCTCTCTCCCTCGAGGCCGAACGATGCGTTAGGGAGGGAGGAGCTCTGTCTTCAGGCGGCCTCTGTGGTACTGGGCAGCCTTCTCTCTCCCTCAGAGGCCGAACGATGAGTTAGGGAGGGAGGAGCCTCTGTCTTCAGGCCGGCCTCTGATGGTACTGGCCGCCTTCTCTCTCCCTCAGAGGCCGAACGATGACGTTAGGGGGGAGGAGCCTCTGTTCTTCAGCCGGCCTCTGATGGTACTGGGCCAGCCTTCTCTCTCCTCAGAGCCGAACGATGACATTTAGGGAGGGAGGAGCCTCTGTCTTTCAGCCGGCCACTGATGGTACTGGGCCAGCCTCTCTCTCCCTCAGAGGCCGAACTATGACAGTTGGGAGGGAGGAGCCTCTGTCTTAGGCCGGCTCTGATGGTACTGGGGCCAGCCTTCTCTCTCCCTCAGAGGCCGAACGATGACAGTTGGGAGGAGGACCTCTGTTCTTCAGGCCGGTCTCTGATGGTACTGGGCCAGCCTTCTCTCTCCTCATGAGGCCGAACGATGACAGTTAGGGAGGGAGGAGCCTCTGTCTTCAGGCCGGCCTCTGATGTATGGGCCAGCCTACTCTCTCCCTCAGAGGCCGAATGATGACAGTTAGGGAGGGAGGAGCCTATGACAAAGCGGAACTGAATTTGACAGCAAAGTGCCTTCATTTTAAATGGTTTCTCCGCAGGAGCTTAGAGGGCATTCAGGTTAAAATACCCTGATTGAGTAGTGGGCACTTGCTTCCGGAGGGATTCGGGGGGGGGGGGGGACCAAATCTTCCCAGTTCCTTCCACGCAAAAAGGTCAGTATGAATGGGGCCTGGAATCATTTCAAAATAAACCTATACATAGGTTCCTTAACAAG
>NW_024814533.1:1649-2362 GCF_019175285.1 Sceloporus undulatus
GATATGGGAAATACCAATTAGATTTTTGAGTGCATATGATGCAGGAATCCTCAACCCCAGATATTCCACAGAAACAAGGATACATATTCTAATGAGAATCAAATCACTCTAGATAGATGAATTAACCCTAGACACCTGGCCTTTGTTCTTTTTTGTCTGAATAGTGGTATGGATTGTGTTTTGACACAGGAAACACTACATTTTTCAGTAAGTTTCTTCACCATCCCTATTCTATTTTTCCTGTTTCTGGTTGAAAAAATCCATTCTGCAATGCTTTGAAAAGCACAAGCAGCTGAGCTGCCAAATCTCCAGTCTTGAAAGCTTTCATTTAAGAAAGAAAAGTCCTAACTCTAAGACAGGTTTAAGCATGTGGACAATTTCCAGTTTCTAAAGGTATCATCCAGGAGAATAGTATGCTATCTAGTGATTCAGAAAGAAAGACAGAGAGGAAAAGAGAGAGAATATACTGTATGTAAAGCTTGAATCATTGAATCATAGATTACCTTACACAGTTCCATATAATTAACAAGAAGATATAGATCTAAAAGGCAGGCAAGTTTTTATCATTATTCCTGGTACAGAATGTAAGTTGTTATGGTAAGCTGCACTTGAGTTGACCTCAACTCATGGTGACCCTGTGAATGAGACATCTCCAGGACCGCCTGTCCTCAACCTCTCTGTTGCAGGCTCAGAGCTATGTCCTCTCTGGTTGA
>NW_024814534.1:0-2362 GCF_019175285.1 Sceloporus undulatus
AACCATAGAATAATTGAGTTGGAAGAGACCACAAGGGCCATCCAGTCTAACCCCATTTTGCCATGCAGGAAATTTCAATCAAAGCATCCCTGACATATGGCCATCCAGCCTCTGTTTAAAGACCTCCAAAGAAGGAGACTCCACTACACTCCGAGGGAGTGTGTTCCACTGTTGAACAGCCCTTACTGTCAGGAAGTTCCTCCTAATGTTGAGATGGAATCTCTTTTCCTGCAGCTTGCATCCATTGTTCCGCGTCCTGTTCTCTGGAGCAGCAGGGGAAAAAAAGCTAGCACCCTCCTCAATATGACATCCCTTCAAATATTTAAACAGGGCTATCTTATCACCTCTTAACTTTCTCTTTTCCAGGCTAAACATTCCCATCTCGCTAAGTTGATCCTCATAGGGCATGGTTTCCAGACCCTTCACCATTTTAGTCACCCTCCTTTGGACATGCTCCAGTTTCTACACATACGTTCTCAATTGTGGTGCCCAGAACTGGACACAATATTCCAGGTGGGGCCTGACCAAAGCAGGATAGAGTGGCACTATTACTTACCTTGATCTAGACACTATATTTCTATTAATGCAGCCTAATATCGCATTGGCCTTGTTAGCTGCTGCATCACATTGTTGACTCATGTTCAATTTGTGGTCTACTTGGACTCCTAGATCCCTTTCATGCATAGTCTCATTCAGCCAAGTGTCCCTCATCCTATATCTGTGCATTTCATTTTCCACCTTAAGTGCAGTACCTTACATTTCTCTGTATTGAAATTCATTTTGTTAGCATTGGCCCAGCTTTCTAATCTATTCAGGTCATTTTGAATTTTGATCCTGTCCTCTGGGGTATTAGCTACTCCTCCTAGTTTGGTGTCATCTGCATATTTGATAAGTATACCCCCAATTCTGTCATCCAAGTCATTGATAAAGATGTTGAATAGTACTGGGCCCAGGACAGAACCCTGTGGGACCCCACTGATAACTTCTCTCCAAGATGAAAAGGAGCCATTACTGAGCATCCTTTGGGTTTGGCCAGTCAACCAATTACAAATTTATGCAACAGTTACCTTGTCTAGCCCACATTTTTATAGCTTGTTTGCAAGAATATCATGGGAAACCTTGTCAAAGGCCTTACTGAAATCAAGATATACTATACCCACAACATTCCCTTCATCTACCAACCTGGTAATTTTATCAAAGAAAGAGATCAGATTTGTCTGGCATGACTTGTTTCTCTGAAACCCATGTTGACTTTTTGTGATTATGGCATTGCCTTCTAGATGTTCACAGACTCTCTGTTTAATGATCTGCTCCAGAATCTTTCCTGGTATTGATGTCAGACTAACTGGACGATAATTGTTGGGATCCTCTTTTTTCCCCTTTTTGAAGATGGGGACAACGTTTGCCCTCCGCCAGTCTGCTGGGATCTCTCCTGTTTTCCAGGAGTTTTCAAAGATTATTGCCAATGGCTCTGATATTACTTTTGCCAGTTCTTTTAATACCCTTGGATGGAGTTCATCTGGTCCCGGAGACTTAAATTCATTTAGATTAATAAGGTGTTCCTCTACTATCTCTTTACTTATTCTGTGCTGAAATTCCCCTATTCTGTCCTCTGCGCCTTTTCTGAAAAGACTGAGGCAAAGAAAGTGTTGAGTAATTCTGCCTTTTCTCTGTCCCCGGTTAGCAGGGGACTTGAAGGGACCACCACAGCAACAGCAGAAACAAAGGAAAGCTTACATGTACATAAGTCCCTAAAAGAAATCCAGGAAATGTTAGCAATCTACAACCCATTCCAGTATGAGAATATGATTATGCACAATTATGCCTTCAGATGGAGCCACTCTATGAATTGTTAGTGCTTTTATTTAGTGCCATATTATCCACTGACATCACTTTTACAACAGGCAGAATCCTCCCTTCCAGAATATAAGAACTATATGTACTGGAGCATAAAAAAGTGACACCTGAAATATTTCATGGATATCCAATGGGGCTCTAAAACATCAATTTGTTTTTCTCTACTGTTTCAAAATATGACCTAACAGAAGAAATAAGTTATTCCATATGTATGTACATCTCAGTTTGTAAGACTTTGGCCTTTATTTTGCACTGCTGAAAGGCTTTTCTTGGGGATTACTCATAAGGCCCTTCTGGGTCTCATTATACAGATCATGCTCCTGTTCCAGCATAATACTCTTCTGTTCTGTACATATGACCATTTTGACACTAAATTTTGACACCATTTTGACACTAAATCATTTATTTTGATATAAGAACAACAAAATCAATCTGTGAGAAAGCTAGACATGGATGATTATGACTGTTTTTCTCCATTTCTAAAGGAGGTTGTGTATGCTAATTA
>NW_024814535.1:0-2362 GCF_019175285.1 Sceloporus undulatus
TCCTTCTGCAATCACTTAAGTACCTTTTACACACAAAATGCCACCTTCTGACCCAACCCTACAAAAATGGAGTTGGAATTAACTGATAATTTTCTACTTAGATCATTATGCAAGAGGTTTTGCAATAGAGCTTTTCATTATTCCTAGTCAGTGTTACTAGACAGTATTAGTAGAATATAATCACATCTGCTTAGGCAAACACACCTATGTTATAATAATAATAAATAAATAAAATTTTTATTTATATGCCGCCCTTCCTCCGATCAGGACGGCTCACAACATAATTAAAATACAAACAGTTCCAATAAAAACATATTTAAAAACAAACCAACAGTAAAGCCCCAAAGCCCAACCTCTTGGCCACGAAAGAGAGGAGGGAGGCCCACAGGATATTTACTCGGGGAATGCCTGTTGGAATAGGAAGGTTTTGAGGTCCTTCCTAAATTGGGCCAGGGTGGTGGACAAGCGGAGCTCTGTGGGCAGCGCATTCCAAAGGGCTGGGGCAGCTATGGAGAACGACCTCCGAGTGGTGGAGGCCAACCTAGCCCCAGGCACCTTCAATAGCTGCTGCCCAGAACCACCCTCCTGCTGAAACATAGAACTTTATCGCACTGCGTTCCTTCCATGCGTTCTGAGCACGGAACGGAAGGAGCAGGGCCGAGTGTGGAACGAGTGGGGGACAGATTTTACCGCACGCATCCGTCCCTCATTCGTTCCGTTCCCCCTCTCTTCCGTTCTTAATCCGTTCCAGAGGGGGAAATTTTTGAGAACTGTTCTGAACAGTTCTCAAAAAGCGTCCCCTCTGGAATGGAAGGGGCAGGGAAGAGAGGGGGAACAGAACGAGTGAGGGACGGGTGTGTGCGGTAAAATCCGTCCCCCACTCGTTTCCGTTTCCTGCCGGGCCGGGCCGAGAACCCGGTGCGATAAACTTCTTAGTCTTCACAGCAGCTTTGCATGTCAATATTGTTCCCAAAAGATTGGTCTGAAGCTGGGAAACCATATCTTCAGCTTTGGTTCGTAACAACAAGCCATCCCTAAAGAAAGAAAGAAAGAAAGAAAGAAAGAAAGAAAGAAAGAAGCAACATACCAAGATTAATACTAATTTATGGAGAAATAAGATTCATTAGACTTAAGAAAGAGACCGAGAAATGTGCTTAATCACAATTATTCACAATACATTGAGAAATATAAAAAGCATGTCAATTGGCATATTGACAATTTATTATAGTTGGTCAATGATTAAACCTAGAAAAGCATTTACATATAAATCCTAATAATTTCATTTTGAAGTTGTATACCCAAAAATACACAATCATTGTTCCTTCATTCACTGTAAGTATACAGTTACTTTCATTGCAGTAAATAGAGAAGAGTTTAGGTCATATAAACCATCTGGTTAATGCTGCAGGTATTAACAGGTCAGTTTAAGGTCCTGTCAAAAGTCTACATTTTTCAAAGTCTCTAACATTCAAGGAAAAACAGAAACATGTGTATTTGTTTTGTTTTAGCAGTTCTGTAAAATTCAAGGCCTTAAATAGCCTAAGAGTTGGGGAAGAAATATCTATAAATGTGTTTGGTCCTTCATTGTCTTAATCTTAAAATAGTTGACTTGGCCTTGCTTTAACTTGATATAATGCTTTAATTTGTTTCAATCTGTTTTATTTGATCTGAGGCTGAATGGGGTTTTTGGAAAATCTTTATCTGCCTCTGCAGTATTTTAAATGGCTTATTTAACCAATAGCAAGATCAGTATCTGTGTAAGACTGTTAAAATTTATTTAAATGTATTTTGGATGTCGTCTTCTTTGCAAACATCACAGCTAAATGCTAAATGACCTGCTGTGTTGGATTAAATGAGAGAAATACTCTTTCAAGACATTCAGTAAAGACAGAGAAAGCTGTAAGCGTGTAGATTCTGAAAAATAATTAACAAAATAGATGAGATTCCTATGTTTACTGGAGTAAGTTCTGCAATTAGGGGCTATACAGGCCGCTATACAGGCTGGATCAGGGCCATTGCAACCTCACGCCGCGGCCCTGATCCGGCCTCTGGAGAGCACAAAAAGGAGCCACAAAAAGCAGCTCCTTTTTGAACCCTCCAAATTATAGATATAGATATTACATTTTTAAAAGACAGTCAATACAAATGCAATACACATGGCACATACATTACACATATACAATTTGAGACAAATAACAATAAATGTTTACCCTTCAACTATATGTGGTTTTTTTCAATGTATTTAAATATGCATTCCAGCCATACCTTTTGTTGTGGCCTTCTAATGCCAACACTCCCTCATTTGAAAGTTTTATCCAATCTGACAACCAAACTAATCTGCATGAAACATAATATAATTTTA
>NW_024814536.1:0-2362 GCF_019175285.1 Sceloporus undulatus
CTGGAGCCATGGGTCCAAAGGAGGGAGACTAAAATGGTGAAGGGTCTGGAAACCATGAAGCCCTTTGAGGAGAGAGTTAGGGAGCTGGGGATATTTAGCCTGGAGAAGAGAAGGTTAAGGGGTGATATGATAGCTATGTTTAGTATTTGAAGGGACGTCATATTGAGGAGGGAGCAAGCTTGTTTTCTGCTTCTCCAGAGACTAGAACATGGAGCAATGGACACAAGCTCCAGGAAAAGAGATTCCAGCTCAACATTAGGAGGAACTTCCTGAGAGTAAGGGCTGTTCAGCAATGGAACAAACTCCTTCCTCAGTTTGGTGGAGTCTCCTTCCTTGGAGGTCTTCAAACAGAGGCTGGATGGCCATCAGCTGGTTTTGCCCATGCGCATGGGTTGCCAAGTGGGAGCATGGCCCAGTGGGAGCATGGCCCAGGGATGAACACAGTCAGGCCTTCTACAGGTCTTGCTAATCTCCCCTTCCAGAGATCTTTGCAGATTTTGCCCAAGGATCCCAGGAGGGCTCTGTCCCAAAGCTTGTAAAATGTGGGCTAGACAAAGGAACTGTTAAATGGATCTGTAATTGGTTGACCGGCCGAACCCAAAGGATGCTCAATATTGGCTCCTTTTCATCCTGGAGAGAAGTGACCAGTGGGGTGTCCAGTGGGGCTCTGTCCTGGGCCCAGGGCTATTCAACATCTTTATCAATGACTTGGATGACAGAATTGGGAGAATACTTATCAAATTTGCAGATGACACCAAATTAGGAGGAATAGCTAATACTCCAGAGGACAGGATCAAGATTCAAAATGACCTGAATAGACTAGAAAGCTGGGCCAAAGCTAACAAAATGAAATTCAACACGGAGAAATGTAAGGTATTGCACTTAGGGCAGAAAAATGAAATGCACAGATATAGGATTATGGGGGAGACCTGGCTGAATGAAACTACGTGTGAAAGGGATCTAGGAGTCCAAGTAGACCACAAGTTGAACATGAGTGAACAGTGTGATGCGGCAGCTAAAAAGGCCAATGCAATTTTAGGCTGCATCAATAGAAGTATAGTGTCTAGATCAAGGGAAGGAATAGTGCCACTGTATTCTGCTCTGGTCAGGCCTCACCTGGAATACTGTGTCCAGTTCTGGGCGCCACAGTTCAGAAAGGACATTGAGAAACTGTGTGGTGGAAATTCCTTGTTGAAATATAAAAACTATAGAAAGATGGAGTCACCTTTGTCAGCCAGAGAGATGGTTTTTGAAATAAAGGCTTGGAGTTACTAGAGCAAAGGAATAGTGAGTGCATCTTGACCTGGATGGAAGCTGGCACCAGTAAGAAAGACATAAGATAAACTACTGAGATAAGGACATTCAGAAGCAAGGTTAGGAGGAAGGCTAAAGGAGGGGGTAAGGAGTGATGATGCAGTTTTAATGTATGCATGTATTTCTGTTCTGATTGTAAGAATTCTGTATGTTTAAATTGTAATTAGCCAATCAGGTGTATTGAAGAAGCTCCTTTGTCTTGAATAATATAAAAAAGAGCCATTTTGTCTTGTTCAGGGCCTCAGCTTTTTGGAACTTGAATTCCACTGAGTTCAATGTCGACAATTGGAAATAAACTTATGGATCTTCAATTACTAGGTCCTCTTGTGAAATCCTTGCTCTGCCAATCCTAGATTTTTAAGTTTCCTGAAAATTCAGAGATAAACCATGAAGCCCTATGAGGAACGATTGAGGGAGCTGGGGATGTTTAGCCTGGAGAAGAGAAGGTTAAGAGGTGATATGATGATAGCCCTGTTTAAATATTTCAAGGGTTGCCATATTGAGGAGGGAGCAAGCTTGTTTTCTGCTGCTCCAGAGAACAGGACCCAATGGAGCAATGGATGCAAGCTCCAGGAAAAGAGATTCCACCTGAACATTAGGAGGAACTTCCTGAGAGTAAGGGCTGTTCGACAGAGGAATGCACTCCTTCCTCGGAGTGTAGTGGAGTCTCCTTCCTTGGAGGACTTTAAACAGAGGCTGGACAGCCATCTGTCAGGGATGCTTTGATTTGGATTTCCTGCATGGCAGAAGAAGGGGGTTGGACTGGATCAGGGCCCTCGTGGTCTCTTCCAACTCTACGATTCTATGATTCTATGATCCCATGAACTGAGACCCAGCCTTATTGGGGTTTTGGTCCCAGAGCCCCTGTGAACAGCACCCACTGTCCCAGTTTCTGTTCTGTTTTTGCAAAGCCCTTTAAAGGACCAAGGAGTTACTTTTTTGACTATGAAAGATCTGTGGCTCCCAAAGAATGGCCCAGCTACCAAGTCTCAAAGGCTCCATGGGGTGTTATGTTTAACTTCGTTCTGGAAATGAAAGCGGTTGCTGT
>NW_024814537.1:0-2362 GCF_019175285.1 Sceloporus undulatus
TGCGGGGAGGATTATCTAGGGAGAGGCGTTCCTCCTGCAAGTAACCCGGGCCCAAGCCATTTAGGGCTTTAAAGGTGATAACCAACACCTTGCACTGAGCTCGGAAGCAAATCAGCAGCCAGTGAAGAGCCTTAAACGTCGGGTGTCATCTTATAGGGCGGGTGCTGAAACTTCTGAACTGGACTGGAATATCTGCGGTTGCCGCATATGGTGGGGGGAGCTCAAAAACGGACATGGCCACATCCCCACTTTATGTGGCGACCGTATGAAAGCAGCAAAGGCAGCGCTGTACAAGTATGGTAGAAGAAAATCCACTCACTAGGATTTGTGGAAAGAAGTGACTTAATGGGGTCCTGATGACTAGGTGAGGGGGTGCCTCACTGGGAAGGTGTATGTGAAGGGCGCATCAAGCTGCAGGCATCCAGGACACCCGGGGTATGGAAAAAAGAGCTGTGTTTGTACTACCGCTCTGATAGTCTTGGAGACAAGGGAGGACTGGGCAGGCAGGGAGAGCTGACCAATCCAAGCAGGCTTTGTATACAACAAGTTTTCCTGCTAAGTACCTGCATGTCATAAGCATTTGAATTAAAATTACCATATTGAAATCAAATCTGATTTTTTTAAAAAAAATTATTTAGTGTGCGTTGGAAGAGGGGTAGTCTTATACAGCGAGTATATCCCAAACTCTATATTTTAACTGGAAAAGCTGGGGGTCATCTTATATGCCCAGTCGTCTTATACACCGGAAAATATGGGCATTCCAAAAACCACAACTTTTTAAATGTCTGGCTGAGATAGTGACACCTTTGCCTTCCAATGGCTCAGTGCACACAAACTTTGTTTCATGAACAAAATTATTTAAAAAAAATTGTACGTGTATAAAATGTATACATGAAACAAATGAATTTTGTGTTTAGACTTGGGTCGCAACTCCAGTATATCTCATTGTGTATGTATATGCAAATAGAGGTATTAAAAAAAAAACTCTGGTCTCAAGTATTTCAGATAAGGGAGAGTTAGGTTCAAAACACACTGCAGAAATAACGCAGTTTAAGACCACTTTAACTGCCCTGGCTCAGTGGTAGGGAATTCTGGGAAATGTATTTTTTTCTGAGACATTTAGCCTTCTCTGTCAGAAATCTGTGGTGCCACAATAAACTCCAATTCCAAGTCTGTTCTGGAATGTAGAGGTGGGGAGGACAAAGTGCAGCCACCCTTTTACAGCCTCCAAGTTCTTTTTAAATTTAAATTGACATAACGGTTTACTGCTAAAATTTAATTGCAAACCACTTAATGCACTACAGCTGCCCCTCCGTTTTCATGGACTTCAGATCTGTGACCCTCGCTTACTCACAAGGAGCAAACAGAGGAGGTTAAAATGGGTTGTGTGCCCAAGGTGTGTGGGTGCGGCTGCTCGTGAATACATGTCCCATTAAAGCCTATGGGACTTGAATATCTGCGAGATTCCATTTTTGTGGGAGGGGAGGTTCATAATGGATCCTCCATGAAAATGGAGGGCTGACTGTATATAGTGCATGGGAAAAGGAACTACTGTATATGTGCTATAACCAATGAAATAATATCATAGTTAATCCAGTTCCTTATAGTTCAATATCAACCATCCTTATTATTGTTAATATTATTTTAATTGTAGTCAGTTTAAACATATGTGATATTTTTTTGTATTTAAATTTAGTAATAAAAGTATTTCTGGTGGGATTTTGTTTCTTCATGAGAGAGGATTTTAAAGAATTTAAAAATATTTAATAATTTTTCAGTCAAAAAAATTAAATCTGTTTGCCAAATCTGCACCTACTGTGGTATTTTTATATATTTTATTGGGGAAAGTAAGGTTTGTTCCCAGCAGCAGCAACAATAAAAAACAAGTGAGGCCAGCTTTGCAGCAGTTGCCCACTTAGAGGAAGTGTGCAACCCCACAGAGAATCTGCAAAACATTTCCTCCTGAGACCAACTGACAGCAGTTCTTATTTATCTGGATTAAGTTTCAGTTTGTAGCCCTCTTTTCACCATCTTTGCAATTCAATCTTATATGTGAGTCACATCCATAGAAGAAATAGCTGGGGATTATTAGCATACAGGTGGCACTTTTCTCCAAATCTGACAGTGTAATAATGTAGTTTCATATTGATATGACATCTTATGGTGAATAAAACAGAACCTTGAAAAACACTGGAGAATAAATTCCAAGGAGCATAAATATCAAGCTATAATCCCATGCTGTTCCTCTGACCTATGCCCATTCCCAGACAGATAATCCACAATGATGCTATGGGCAACAGAACTGTAACAATAGTGTCTGGAAACCTACAAAGCCATACTCTTGCTGTCATTCTCCCTTCAC
>NW_024814538.1:0-2361 GCF_019175285.1 Sceloporus undulatus
AGAATACATAAAAACACCCCTCTCTCACTGACCCCTCCCCCCTGGTAAAAAGCCACCACAGCGGCAAGACAGTCCTCCGCAGTTCTGGGGAGCTTCTTCCCAGGTGAATGGGGGGGCAGTGGCAGAAGTAGTCCTCCACCAGCTCTCAGGCAATCCCCGATGTTGCTGGGTCTGCCTGATTTTATTTATATATTTTATTTTTATTTTTATTTATATATTTAAATTTATATTTATATTTTTAGTTTATTTTTATTTATAATAATTACATATATATATATAAGCAATATAAACAAACCTTTATTATTAATATATATATATATATATATATATATATATATATATATATATATATTTTTTATATTAACTATAACTCGGTACATTGGCACATGGGACCCCTTCCACCAATGGGCCGAGTTGCCCCCCAGGAAAGAGGGGTGACGTCCCCCCGGATTCAGCATCAGAGAATGGTGGTCAACCATGCTGGGAAGAGACACGAAGGAGAAACCATTAGGACCAGTGTCTGGTATTGGGTCTACTGGTCAAACTGGACAAAGGCCACTGGACGTCAGAACACCCCAGTCCCATCCTCTTGGGTCTGGTGGCCAAACTGGGAAATGGCCGCTGGACGTCACAACGCACCAGTTGCACCATTAACTGTAGCCTCCCAGGTCCAGTGGGTCAACTGGCCAAACTGGAAACAGTATGGTTGGACATTGATTGAATGTCAATCAACATTGAAATAATGCAGGATTAATTGAATAATCCGGATTCAAATGAGTGCCTACCTCTTTTGATTGACAGTAAAGAGGGCCGGCTGTGGCAGTTTCGAACCCGTGTCCACAGCGTGTCTCTCAGCCTGTTTCCGGGGAAGGAAAAGCAAAGGATAAAGCCCCGTGTGACAGACATCAAAGGACCCGTGACCACTGGGATAATTGATCAACCGATAGATCAATCAATAGATCAATAGACGGATGGTTTGCGATGGAAGGAAGCTGAGGGCACAAACCTGCGCCGGGTACGGTCCAAAGATCTTGGGCATTGGGGGGATGGTCATAGCGGTCATCCTGGACTGGCCGGAGTGCATCCGCGTTGTCGACTCCCTCCTCTCCGGCGGCCACAATGGCGCCCTTTTCGCCACTGAAAAGACATCTGAAACAAGCCCCACATCTGATTTTGGACACTAAGCCGGGTCGGCCCTGGACATCCATCGGAGGGGAGACCGACGAGGAAGAGGAGGATATATTTGAAGAAGAAGGCTTACCCAAAGCGTAGTTGCTGGCCTTGCACATCTCCCGTTTCAGCCGCTCGGCCTCTTCGCAGACCTCCTCCATGCGCACTGGGGCTGCGCGGCGGAAGAAGGAGGAGACCTTGGCCTGGAAACATGGAGGAAAAAATGCACAAACGTAAATAATATATGAATTAAATAATATTAAATTAAATTATTTATTTAATTTAAATTAGATAATTTATTTAATTAAATAAAATATTATATGTTCACAAAAATGCTCAAATATTACGCTTAAATAAAATATTAATTAAATAATATTAAATTAAATTATTTATTTGGTTTAAATTAAATTATTTAATTAAAATTAAACAATTTATTAAATTAAATTAAATTAAAAATTATACATAAAAGTGTGCAAATATTACACTTAAATAAAATATTAATTAAATAACATTAAATTAAATTATTTATTTAATTTGTTATTAAATTAGATATACACAAAAATGCGCAAATATTACGCTTAAATAAAATATTAATAAAATATTAAGTTGAATTATTTATTTAAATTAAATAATTTAATTAATTTAATTAAATATTATATATTCACAAAAAATGTGCAAATATTTAAATAAAATTTTAACATTAAATTAAAATTTATTTAATTTAAATTATTAAATTAAATTAAATTAAATATTATATATGCCCAAATATTACACTTAAAAATATTAATTAAACAATACTAAATTAAATTATTCATTTCAATTAAATAATTTAATTAATTAAATTAAATTAAATATTATACACATATTATACACAAAAATTAATATTATTTAATATTTTATTTAAGCGTAATATTTGCACATTTTTAATTTAAATAATTTAATTAAATATTATCTATTCACAAAAATGCAAATATTACGCTTATATAAAATATTAATTAAATAATATTAAATAAAATTATTCATTTAATTTAAATTAAATAATTTATTAATTAAATATTATATATTCACAAAAATGCGCAAATATTATGCTTAAATAAAATATTAATTAAATAATATTAAATCAAATTATTTATTTAAATTAAAGTAAATAATTTATTTAATTAAATTAAATAAAATATTATATATTTACAA
>NW_024814539.1:0-2361 GCF_019175285.1 Sceloporus undulatus
AAAGTGACAAGTCTTATGATGTTGTTATCTACAAAGTAACACTGGATGGACAGAACCATTTGTGACAAGGAAGGGAAGAAAAGGTCTCTTATGAGTAAAATAGACCAGAGCAGACATTGAAGAAAAATAGATTAAAGGTTTATTTTAAAAACAATAATTAAAAAATCTGAAATTAGAGAGAAAGAAGAACAGCAAGGAGAACTCTTATAACAAGGAATTGCTGGGGATACATTATACTGTATATACTCATGCATATGACTAGATATTTAGGTTAAAAATTGACCCCAAAACCCTGAGTCAACTTATTCATGGGTCAATATAAGTACTGTATTTTAATGCATATATCTGCCATGGAAGCACTGACCACTGTCTATTCTCTCAACCATGCAGCCTTTAGTATGTGCACAAATAGTTATGTCTGCTGGAATTGTGTAAGTTCTTTGGCATTGTTTTTCTTTACTTCATCCTTTACAGCCTTCATTACATATGCTTACATGTTACCCTCAACTTATCCATGGGTCATATCAAAATCCAGAATTTTGGCTCCAAAACTTGCCCTTGACTTATATATATGGCGTCGACGTATAGTTGAGTATATATGGTAACTCAAATGTGAAATGAAAAGGAGAGAGGAAATGAAAGGAGATTGGTAACAATACCGCACATATGGGGAGATATATATATATATATATATATATATATATATAATAAGAAAACTTCTCCAACCAGTTACAATTTTTAATGAGCGATTAGATATTAACCTGAAATTACGTTGGTAACTTCAAGTACCACCTCTCCATTTGTCGCCATTTTGAAAGTGGCTCTGCCCTTGCATTCTCATTTCGTGACTCCCTCCTTCCTCTGAACCATCTCCTCACTGCAGTCTCAACTCTTTCATTTCCTGTGTCCCTATATTTCCTTCAACTGGTTGCTTCTTGACATGTTTCAATTTTTAATTAATTAAACTAATTAATTAGTTTATTTAGTGAATATTAACAATTACAAAAAAATGAAAAAATATTATACCTACAACATATATATATATATATATATATATAATATAGAGAAAAAATGAAACAAAAAAAGAAATAAAAGAATGTGAATTTTTGTTTTTTAAAAGTCCATTCAGTACTTATTATCAATCCAGATCCCACCACCCAAGTGAATTATAACATTTCACATTCATCTGTACTGCAATTCTTACATACCTATCATAGTATTACTGTACTCTTATAAATATATTATCTTGCCTATTCTAGTTCTTTTGTTTTCTTCTTAAAAATAAACTATAAATATTAATTATAAACTGAATCCTAATATTACTACATTTCCTTTAAGTCGTTAATATATTCCATAAAGGGTTTCCAAACTCATAAAAAATCATTTATACCATTGCCATTAACTAAGGTGCTAAACAAACCAGTGATAAACAGTGACATCAGGGCTAAGTTGGGGCATGGTGACTGAATGCCGCATGCAACTCTACCCCGATACCAGCATAATGCCGCCCACTTGACCAGACGTCAGTGGTGTCACGCCATTTCTTTGGCTCAGTGTTCAGATGTGCTATGCCAAAGAAACCCTGAAAAGCTGCCACCACAGCAGCAAGGGCATCTTTTTGCCAGCGCTAAAAGGAGTGGCATTTTTGCCTTTCTTTTTAGCACTAGCAAAATACTGGATCAGGGCCACAGCACACGGTTGCCACAGCCCCGATCCAGTGAGGAAAGGGGTGTTAGGGATGCCACTCCAAAGGGGTGATCTGTTTTGCCCCAAAGTTAGTCAATTTTGCCAATTCAGCAAAGCCCATCATCTTTTCCAGCCATTTTGAGATATTCAAAGTCTGTTCTTTTTTCCAATTTTTGGCATAGATTAATCTTGTGGCTGTAACCATGTAATAAAGCGTTATGTTTTTTCTCATATTTATTTTCAAAATCAATCATATTTAATAAAAATAGTTCATGATCCAAGGGTGGCATCTTTACTCAAGATCTTTTGTATAACAGAAGTACTTTCCATCTAATAATTCTTAGCTTTTTTACATATCCACCAAAGATGGACACTTCCTAAAGTCTTAAGTGCTCTGTCCTTCTGCCTACCTGGGGTTCTGACATTGATAGCCAGCAACCCATTATTTGCTCACAGCTATGTAATGTGTGATACGTTTGAGCAAAATCTTTTAATATCAATTTTGAATCTTATTGATAAAAAGCAGTGCCCACCCAAGGTTGGTTCACCAATGGTGGTCTTTTCTGACTTGGGATAAGGTGGGGCTTTTTCACACCACAGTGTTATAGCACTGTCATTGCATTTTAACTGTCATGCTTCCATTCTATAGAATTCTTGTACTTGAACTTTAGGGAA
>NW_024814540.1:0-2361 GCF_019175285.1 Sceloporus undulatus
GTCTTGGGACGTCTCTTGCTCTTGCTTTATTTGGCTTTCACTCTCTCCTCTCTCTTAGGTCTGCAGCCTCTTGACGCTGGGATCGTTCTCTTTTCCCCTTTTCTGTCTTGTGTCTCTATCCCACTTAAACTGGCTGCCTTCTCGATCCCATTTTCCAACCCTGGGCTTTGGATGCAGAAGAGTCTCTACCCACTGAAACACACTGCCTTCTCCTCCTTGATCCGATTTGCCAAACACACACACACACACACACACACACACACACACACTACAGACAGACAGACAGACAGGATTATATATGAATACTCACACACACACATGCATATATATATAAATGCATATGAGTGTGTGTATGTGTGTGTGTGTGTATATATAAGGTAATTATAAAGTAACAAGTTTTTGAATTTATGAAAAAACCCTCATCTGTAGTTCCAAACCCACTGTAGAAATAATACAGTTTGAGACCCCTTAACCTGCCCTGGCTCAGTACTAAGGAATTATGAGAACTGTTGTGTTTGTGAGACATTTATCCTCCTCTGCCAGAGAGTGCTGGTGCCATAATAAACTACCATTCCCAGGATTCCCTAGCACTGAGTTATGGCAGTTAATATGGGGAGACGCAGAAGAGGACGTTTGAGCGATTAAGCGCCTTCATTGGTCCATTTGAAAAAAAAACCCGCCAAAAATACATCGATTCACAAACTATCAATGAAATGGAAACGATGCCAAAAGTTAAATCGCTTCCAAATATTCTGGATTAACGTTACGTCATTCTGACGTACTATTGATTGACAGCTCCAAATAAGGTATGGAGGAGAAGAATCGATTTATTTAAACACCGATTTCATGCCAAGTAGGAACGCTTGCAGGTAAAAACTTCACTTTAAAAAACCAGATGGGAACGAAGAATAAAAGCGATTCGGAACGCGGGATAAGACCAGGGTTATTTTGAATCGGTTTTATTAAAAACGTTGTATTTTAAATCGTTTCAAATCTTAAGTGAGACCATCCTCTCAGAGATACAAACAAAGAAACTAACAATAAAACAAAAAGCTGTGGTGGCAGCAGGGACAGGGGATCACACCCAGAAATGACTGGACAAGCATATCTAGGATTTCTTAGGGGTTTGAGGGAGCTTGTGGTCCTCACAGTGCAAAACAGGAAGCTTCCAGAAGTGGAAAATCACTCTTTTATGGTTCATCTTTTCTCTACCCTAGAGTGATAGAGCTCTGAGGGTATCTCAGGACCACAGATATTACATGAGGTCTGCACGTGATCCACGTGGAACACATTACCCATATCTGCCTTAAATGACTGATATGGATGTCACTTAAAAATCATACCTCTCCCAAGGATTCATAACTGGCACTGACCTTTCTTTCCTTGGGGTGCCACATCAGAATGTTCTCTTTTGTTCAAACATATAAAAACATTACTCAATGAACGGAGACATTTGTTTGCATGCTCACTGGCTGTATACTTTTTATGCCCTTTATTATGTGATGCCATCGATGCCATACAATACTGTTGTGACAAACACAAGCATGCTGGGCAGATTATATATGGTGGCAAATTATTCATCATAGAGCAACAGGCATATTCTTTTGACAGCAGTGGAAGTGGAGTTATGCATACAGTGACGTTGCATATTGTGTTTGTACTTGTGTGTTGAGCACTGCTCATTGCACTATTGCAACCAATCATGGACGTTGGTTGTACAAGGCTGCTATTCTGCACTGTGCTGGTGCAAATATCTAGATGTGGATATTTACCCTATGCTGAGGAGATCTCAGACTGCAGCTTGTATTTGACTCTTGAAAAGTTGATAAATTTTAGCAGTAAACAAGGGAAATGACATTAGGATAACTTTAGTCAGCAAAAATGAAAGAAAGAACAAGTCACGATCCACAAAGCCAACTGAGTTAACACATCAGACGAGAAAAGATTTTAAAACTTTAAAAAAATCTTCACTTTCCAATAGAATTTATCAGAGATGAATTTCAGTGATGTGTGTGACTGTAGAACAAAAGCAATCCCCCTTGCATTTCAGACCATGAGAAAGGAAAGTGTTAATTCTCTTACCACTGACTAAGTATCCAATGGCCCTGGATTCAATCTCTTGAGTCAGTTGCCCTGTGGCATTCAGATAGTCCAGGATGTAGATGTTGGGTGCAAAGAGGGCCATGTTCTGCTCTCCACAGCCGTAGGGCATCCGGAGAAGCTGATGTAGATTCTGCGTGGCTGTGCCCATGAGGTCTCCTACAAAAAAAGATACCAATGTGTTGGGAGTACAAATCTTAATGACAGTTGAAGCCCTCCTGGCTGGGCTTCCTTTTTCTCACCTCCGTCCTTTAATCTCTG
>NW_024814541.1:0-2361 GCF_019175285.1 Sceloporus undulatus
GTGGAGAGCTGCTCATTTCCCACTCCAATCTTCTTTGGATGCCTTTTCAAGTCTGCCAAAGGTAAGACTACCTGTCAACAGGCCTGCAAGTGTTAACAGCATCCTAAGGTGGCATTTCAGAGGCCAGGTTTGACACCTTGTTGATTGGAATGAGCTAGAGAGTTTATCCTTGGTCTGTCACACTTTTAGCAAGCCCTATTAGATTTGATGATCCACACCATGAACACGAACAGCTGCTGTCTCTCTGAATCAAGCTGCTGCCTGCCACACATCTGTGAACAGAGAACATGCAACCACAAAAATAAATAAGAAATCAAGGGAGGTCAGAGAGCCAAGGACCTGCTGGTTTAGAGAACAAAAAAGCTGCCATCTATTCTGTTTTGTGTCCCTTACAATGCATCATTATTCTTTTTTGTCAAAAGACTTAAGTATTTTCTAGCTTCATCCTTCATTCAGATCAGTAGCTGATGGAGAGTAAAATGCACTTATGGAGAAAGATGGAGATCAGAATTTACTTTATTCTATTTACATTTCTGTCAGGACAGAATTCATGGTTCCCCAGCCTCTCAACCAAATCTCACAACCGGTCGGCAATGTAAATTTTCTTGAAAGATGGTGCCGGGCCCAGTCACCTTCATGACTGATTCAGGATATGAACAGGATTTCCATAAAACTAATCCGACCTGCGAACCACTACAGTGCACTGGCTCTGAATACTCACCAGCAGATACATTTTTCTGTGTAATGGGAAGAGGAAGGGCTGTTAAAGAAACAAAATATGTGTCCTGTAGGCTTAATTCAATCCACTTTCTTGGGGTATTAGGTTTCTTTCAGAGAAAGGTCAGATGAGTCCTGTCAGTGCATTTGGCAGAAGGTAGATGGGGGTATATTGCTTTGTCTATGGCTGCAACAGTTTCTGACTCAAAATATCTAACAGCCACAACAGCTAAAAAGTTTTCTTCTCGCCTTGAATAAGGTTACTGACAAAGGAAGCTGTGGTGCAAATTTAGAGGGTGGATGGGTATGTGACCTTGGTTTTGAAAAGCAATCACAACGTCTTAGAGCAGTGCCAGGTACTTCAAATACCCAGTTCCTTAACCACTGGCATCTGTTTGCCAGCCTGAATCACTATTTGGTTTGGGTTTATGGGATTTAGTGGTACAGCAAAAAAACAAGGTATATCCAGCAAACCAGGTCACTCTGTCTCTGCCTTAAACCATGTTGACTACAAGGCATAGCTTCCTATTAGAGGACTTAACAGATTAAGATAACCTCTAGCGACTCTGCAAAAGCAAGCATCCCAGTTCCTATGCCCTACAGCTGAAGAAGTCAGGGATTCAGCCTGTTCCTAAATTAGCTGCAAAGTCATTTCCCCTGCTCTAAAGCAGAATATCTTGAAGGTGTGCACATCCCTAATTTCATACTTTTATGAAGTCCTTAACTTTTCTGCTCAACCTCTGTGCCTATCTCATAACTGCCCTAAGAGGGCAGAAAAAAAGCCACACACGTGCTTTAAAGTTTATATTTAATATGCATATGCACACTCATACTGTTATTATTAACATAAGCTTTTCAAAAAAAATCAAATGCAGGTGTGACGATGATATTGCTACTGAGCAAATAGTGCGCCTAAAAGTCTTAAAGGGGAAGCCTCAAATGGAATTTAAGGATTCCACAATATATTTCCAATTCTTGTTTGACTTCCTTTTCAGGTAGATAAGAGAATGGCGATTTGTTGTAAACACTTTGCTGCTATAGGATTTTTGTTTACTCCTGTAATCTGCCTGGAAATACAGACTATTTCTAGGAGTGTATGACTCTCTGTATATTTGACACCAATGTGACTTTAGAGGTGGTGTTAACAGAGTAGGCCAGTCAAGGTGAGCAGATACGTAACCCTGAACAGGAGAAAATGGGAGAAACAGTCCTCTCTCTTTCCTTTCTTCACACTGATTGTGTTTTTATTAATACATTTAAATGAATTCTGGAGGCACTAGCAACCTTCATCTGGCTGTGAGTGATAAAGTAATATTGCCAAACCCCAAAGAACATATATTAGGCATTCCTAAGGATAGAGTGTATACAGAATACAGGGTTTATACTCTGTAATCACTGATATATAGCACATTTTTTTCTGTTTTTATTAGTTTACTGCACAATGAAACTACTATGGAAATCAATACATATTTGATAAAAAGTTTATAAGTCTTCAATGTGATGTAAGAAAAATATATTCATTCTAGTACAGTCCGTCCTCGCCTTACGCGGGGGATCTGTTCCGGATCCCTCTGCGTAAGGCGAATTCTGCCTATGCTCGAGCCCCATTGGAAACAATGGGGCTCGTGCGTGGCAGCGCGGCGG
>NW_024814542.1:0-2361 GCF_019175285.1 Sceloporus undulatus
GTTGTATTTTAAATCGTTTCAAATCTTAAGTGGGAACATCCCCTAAGACATTTAACCTTCTCTGTCAGAGAGCTCTGGTGTGACAATAAACTACAATTCTCAGGATTCCCCAGTACTGAGCCAGGGCAGTTAAAGTGGTCTCAAATATGGTAATTTCTGCAGTATAATTTGGACTGAGGCATAACAACATTATATTTGAAAATCAGCATGAGGGAGGCTTGAGGAGACTGCTAGCTAGATAACATAATTCACAAATCACATAATTTCTGACATTAAACCCATGAAAACACTTTTAACCAAATCATCAAAATATGACAAAAAAGAGATAAGAAAAATGAATATAGTCTTCAATAGTATATTCATATTTAAAGATTATCTATAAAACATACTTGCATGTTGCAAGTATTTGGGGTGTTTTTGTCTGTCTGTGCATATTCTTAAACAAGATTGACCTATAGCATATGGCTGACTAAAGTCAAAGAGTAAATGTCATCTCCACCTCACTTCTACAAGTCAAAGAACACAGAAAAACCAGCGAAGTTTCTGCTGTACATGAGGCAGAAAGACTCAAAAACACTTCTCTCCACTCCATCATACATACATACATACATATATATATATAGTAATAACCCAGTAATAACAACTAATGATTTACTGGCATCTCATAACACCGAAAATCTACTGACTCTGATGGCTGCCTCACTCTGTCTAACAGAGGTTCAGGCTCTGGTTTTAAATGCAAGTTGGGGCTTTGTAAGCAAGCAAAGTATTATAAGTATTCTAGACCTGTGTGTTTTCTGGAGAATCCATGTCATTTCTCCCCACTGTGTGCTATTTAACCTGCCTGAAATGCTGCCATTAAGCTTTTGAACCTCCTGTAGATCTTGCCTAGATAGGAAAGCTACCTAAATTGGAATCATATTGTTTAAAATCTATCATACCTAGACTGCAGGCACTGAGCCAGGCAAGGGATTAGTTCCTACCACAATATAATGTTTGATTTGAATGCTGGATTAACCTTGAGTGTTCTTTCCTTTATAAACAACTAACCTGGTATTCAAGAGCCTTTTAGCTCCACCTTAATGTGGCACTCCTAGAGTCACCATCAATAACAGACTTGTGGGAGAAAATGATTACTGCTGCTAATAAAGGTCAGAAAGAAAATCTAACCAGCATGTCTTTTTTAAAATCCCTGCTCTGGTAGAATAAGATAAAGCCTTTCCTCTTTCATTATTTTTTTAAAAAAGAATCAGATTGTATTTTCATGATAAATGTATCTACACCTAGCAGCTTAGAATATCATTTCATGTTGGTGAAAGAGTTAGCTCTAGACTGCAGAGAATTATGTCACGGTGAATGTGTTATTCGTTAAAGTACTATACATCTCTCTGTTTAAGTGAAATAACACAAAGATTTCTGTGTAACAAGTAAGAATTATTTTTCACAAAGACAAAAATGAACCTATTCATATCCTTCAACATTTCATAGGACATATGAAAAGCAGGGCACATATGGGCAGACAACATCAGAGTGTGATCAAGATGCCAAAAGTTAACAATGAGGAAGAAAACACAAGCTAGGAGGGTCTGCAGCCAGTTGCTTTTGTCTGAGTCAATTAGGAAGAGTAAGATTCCATCTCTATTCCTGCCTTTCCTCTGCTCAATAAGTACAAACTCTTTTGCATTTTAACTCAGTTTGCAGCAATTAAAGTAAGCTAAGGACAAAGAGAGAAAGTGGGAGGAGGACAGAGAAAATGGGAATTTTAAAATCATCTTAAAAAGTGGGATGACAGAGTTTAATCGGAAGTGTTCAAGACAGTTGATAGTCATGTCAAAAACTGTGTTATTCTTTGGAACATTGCTTTTTTTGCAACAAACATGAGTTGGCTACTCTCCAAGAACTCATCCCTAGAAAGAGATACAGTGGTACCCCGGGATACGAATTACCCAGCTTACGAATTTTTCGGGATACGAAAAAATCCCATAGGGATTTATTGTTTCGGCTTACGAAGGTTTTTTCGGGTTACGAAAAAACCTCGGCGCTATTTTCAATGGAGCCGCGGCAGAGCCGTGGCTTTTTTTCCATTAGCGCCTATGGCAATTCAGCTTACGAAGGTTTTTCGGGTTACGAAATTAGCCGCGGAACGAATTAATTTCGTAACCCGAGGGAGCACTGTATGCCTCTTTCTTTCTTTCTTTTCTTTTCTTTTCTTTTTTTGCCTTCTTTACTTCTTTTTCTTGTCATTGTTTATGATGTACAAGTTACTATGGTGGAAAGCCCAGGCAGGCAGGCAGGCAGACAGACAGTGTGTATATATATATAATATCAATATAGAATTCTAAATCTCTTAATCTCTTGGCT
>NW_024814543.1:0-550 GCF_019175285.1 Sceloporus undulatus
AAAAAAATAGCGGAACGAATTAATTTCGTAACCCGGGGTACCAGTGTATCTGCCTCAAGAAAAAAAAAATGTGCATATTTTGTAAAAAAAAATAAAAAAAAAATAAAAAAGGGGGGGAAGGTGCCTGATGGGAGCTGTTTGTGCCCTGCCTTTGACCTGACCTGACCTGACCTGACCCTTTTCCTCCTGCTAGAGGAGCTTTGTGATTGCCTTCCACTGAGGCTGAGAGAGAGTGACCTGTTAATTCCAACTAAAGTAGACCCATGGAATCAATTGGGAATAAAAGGGAAATGCAGTGCAGGCATTCTGACTGTAGCATCCGCATAAACAACAACAACAACAACAACAACAACAATAATGACTTTTAAATTCCAGGAGCAAGAGGAAAGCAAGCACCCAAAAAATCATGCGCATAAATTATCAAAAGAGGCTGCTGCTGCTGCATCCATTTCCCTACATCCCCCAGCTTGGCCCCACAGCCCTATTTCCCTGGGCAATCCTCTTCCTCCTCCTCCCTTCCGACCCTCACCACCCTCTGCCCTGGCTCCTT
>NW_024814543.1:650-2360 GCF_019175285.1 Sceloporus undulatus
CTTCCTCCTCCTCCTCCTCCTCCTCCATCACTTTCTCCAGTCCCCCCCACCTCCCTCTGACAGCCCTTTGCAGCCCTCACCACCCTGATTTCTCCTTTTATCCTCTTCACCCTTTGCATCCAGATCCCCCTTTTCCCTTCAGCTCTTTCCTTCTCCCCCTCCCCTCCAATGAGGGGAGGGAATGCTCTGACCTCTGCCCATCCTCTGACCTTAATCCCTCCCTGAATTTGCCCCGATCATGATCGAGGGCAAGTTCATATTTCGCGGAACCTGGGTCTTTTGAGAAAAGACGGATTTTACCTTGATTCTGGATACCCCGGGGTAAAGGGCATTTCCTTGTGCAAGCCTCGACATGGATTGTGACAGAATCGGGCCCAATATGAACTTCACGTGTAAATTTCGAATCTAGAACCGGGTTAAAATGTAGTCTGAATGGCCCCTGGAATGATTAAGGGAAGTAATAGTGCCACTCTATTCTGCTTTGGTCAGGCCTCACCTCACCTCACTGTGTCTAATTCTGAGCACCACAAATCAAAAAGGATATTAAGAAGCTAGAGCATGTCTAGTGGAGGGCAACCAAAATGGTGAATGTTCTGGAAATCATGCCTTATGAGGGAGCTGGGTATGTACAGCCTGGAGAAAAGGGGTGATATGATAGCTCAGTTTAAGCATTTGTAGGGGTGCCTTATTGAGGCTGGAGCAAGCTTGTTTTCTACAGCTCCAGAGAATAGGACTCAGAGCAATGGATTCACACCACAGGAAAAGATATTCCATGGCCTCGAGCAGATGGGACAAAAGGACAGACCCAGTCACTGTGGGACCACAGTGACCAGATGCCGTAGTCCTGAATGGGCCACAGCAAGGAGCGACTAAAATCCCCTCCTTTTGTGGCCAGGTTTGGGCTGCCTTAGGTGTGCACCATCTATTTGCCACGCCCCAAAACTGTGCGGAAGACACCTTTTTTGCCTGTCTGTTTCGGGCCCATCTCAACATTAGGAAGAAGTTCCTGGCAGAAAGAGATGTTTGTTCAACACTGGAACACACTCCCTCGGAAAGTGGTGGGATCTCCTTCTTTGGAGGTTTTTAAACAGAGGCTGGATGGCTATCTATTGGAGGTGCTTTAATTGTGTATTCCTGCATGGCAGAATGGAGTTTGGATGGGATGGCCCTTGTGGTCTTTTCCAACTCTATTGCCTGTTACAGACTGCCAAAATAAAGCTGCTTCGGGTCTCTTTGGAGGTATGCTGTTTAAATGATGCATGCGTCCTAAGAATCCGGAAGCTGCACCAAAGCTGGACTCCAGTGCTTAGGAATGGAGTGTGGCTTTGGCGCGACCTCCGGACTCTTAGGACCCATGCATCATTTAAACAACATACTTCCAAAGAGACCCGAAGCAGCTTTATTTTGGCAGTCTGTAACAGGCCTAAGATTCTATGAAAGCAATAGAAATTTAAACACAGTAAAATTTATGAAATAGGCTGACAGGTTAAGCACAGATTAAGAAGGCTCAAACAGTTTGAAACCATGTTGTATAAATACAGTGCACCCGCGTCATATGCAGGCGTGCCTTATGCGGCTTCCAGCATACGCTGGAAGCCACGCCAGAAAAAAACCTGGCATGCCCCAGAAGAAGTAATGGGGCTGCAGCATGAGCCCCATTACCTCTAATGGGGCTTGAGCATATATCTTTTTTCCCTTATGCAGGGGGGT
>NW_024814544.1:0-2360 GCF_019175285.1 Sceloporus undulatus
ACCCCAGGCATCCTCTGCTCTATGGCTAACCCACAGCCTCCCTAACCCGATAAAAGCTGTGCAGTTGCGCAGCTGCGCAGTGGTGCTGTTCCAGTCCGTGGGCAGCACTCCCGGGGCGGTGCGCAGTTGCGCACCTCCGACACCCCGGGAGGAGGCCGCCCAGCCGAAAATGCGGCTCTGGCAGCGGTGGTGGACCGGTGAGGAGGCAGAGGGGGCGTGGCAAGAAGGTCCGGTTGCCCGGCTTTATACTCGCCGCTCTCACCTGGCGAGCCTCCTCCTTGCCTTCCCCCCAGGTGTCCCTTAAAGAGCCCTCTTCACTTTGGCCGCCAAACGCCAAGACCGACAAACAACAGAGTCCCTCAGCGGTGCTGTTCCAGTCCGATGGTAAAGGCACAAACACAAAAGCCTCAGCTTGGCTTGGAGCTGGCTGGTGGTAATGCAGCAGGGCAGAAGAAGCCTCAGAGGCTTTGGCCCCGCCCCCTGTCCAAGTTCCTTGCCTCAGCTGCTGCTCAGATGGTAAAGGCACAGGCACAAACACAAAAGCCTCAGCTTGGCTTGGAGCTGGCTTGGCTTGACATTGAAACACATTTTCCAAATTGTTTTGTACGTTGGTACTCTGTTCTGACTATGCAATTATCAACCCAAACCCCCCCCCCCCCAAAAAAAACCAACAACCATGCACTTCGTACATACACACATGGTCATTTCTTGGTTGTCAGGGAGTGAGGGCATCAGTGGCAGTTCATTCTGGTATTTCCTTATAACTGAATGTGCTGCAAAGATGTTACCTACATGGATATCCCAGGGACCCTCAGAGGTTTTGCTGATGCCTATCACAGTACATCCAGCTAAAAGAAAATAGCTGGATGCATCTCTGCAGATTCTCTCATTCTCTGACAATCCAAAATTGGGCATGCTGGGGAGAGGGCTGCATGGTGTAGGGATGCGGAGCCAGCTAAGGGGGTGTATCTATATTAGACAAATACATCTCCAACTGCAAGATCTTAGCTTAAGCTGGATATTTCTTATGCATTTTTTTATTTATCCCATAGCTCTTCTATGTAATTCTTATTGGAGATGGTATGGTCATTTGTATTTTCTTCTAGGAAGGAATTATAAAACTGCTGTCAGTGACACCAGAGTTGATTATTCTGAGTAAACTGAGGATGAATCTACACTGTAGAAATAATGCAGTTTGACCTCACTTTAACTGCTTTGGTTCCATCCTTCAGAATCCTGGAATTTGTGGTTTTATGAGGCACATGCACACTTTGGCTAAAGATCTTTTAAAACTACACATCACAGGATTGCAAAGATTGGCGCTACAGCACTTAAAGTGATGTCAAACTACATTATTTTTACAGTGTAGATGTACCCTGAGTTATACAAATATTATACTGCAGCATCTTCTTTAGTGTGCAGTTATGTTGTTTTAGCATTTCTAATACTTCTACAATAGTTTATGTTTCCCATTGATTTTCCCCCTTTTAATTCCATTTTAATATTTTTTTTATTCTTCTGTTTTTCATCCTTTATGCTTTTCAAACTGCAAGCATCTTTTTAATTTTTCCAAGTTTTGACTCTATACTTGTAACGATGTTATTTTGGTTAATATACCACCTCTTGTCATATAAGTACTGCTGTATCACAGTGGAATCTGGGCACATTTCTTTTCTAGATGGCATATAATCTTATTTGGTGACCTTGAGCTAATGGATTTGTTTTATAACAGCCTTCTATTACTAATCTATTTTCTGCTGTTTTCCATCTCTTCCAGTGGCTTCACAGTACTTCATCTTCCTTGCCTAGGAAAAGATATTAGCTCACTTTTGATGTTCAGGAACTCCACCATCTGAAATTGTCCTTGCTGGCACCGGTGTTGACCAATCCATTATAAGTTTCTAGGATTTTATATTTAATAGAGTTGGCAGGGAGGCTCCTTTAGTTAGGTTGATTAGCTAAAGCCTGTTTGGCTTGGGAGACCATACTAGTAGTAAGCCTCTTGTAAATGTAGCCTCTTCATCATAGAAACACACAATCCACTACCAAAGACAAGTAGTGCTAGTAGTGGGATGAAGAGGAGGAGAAGAAGGAAGACATCCATATTCCATCCTGTATCTCAAAAAGGTATATGGAAAAATCATTTCAAATATTTTAGTTGGATGGGAAACTGCCACTGAATATCAGGTGCTATAGGCTACTTTTCAAAGGAAGGTACTGGCAAAACCATCTGTAGGGTGAAGCTAGACTGTAGAAGTAATGCAGCTTGATAATCACTTTAAGTACTCTAAAAGCATCCTGGGGTAGCCGTGTTGGCCATAATGAAGAAGCCAGTGTGACTTCAAAAGCTTGCAAGTAGT
>NW_024814545.1:0-2360 GCF_019175285.1 Sceloporus undulatus
GCCTGTGAGGAAGCTGCCTCTCTCTTTGCAGCGTCCTGCGAGGCGGCGGTATGGAAACTGCGGGTCAGAAATGGCCCCAGGTGAGGTGTCTTCACTGCCCCCCATGTGGAAGCCCCATACACCTTAGCCACGCCCCCGGGGCGGGCGGTCTGGAAGCTCCGTATTCAGCAGAATACACCTCCAAGACGTCTTCCCCTGCCCGTCTGTATCCCGCCAAAGTTTGTAATTAGAAACTGTATCCTATTCCCCCGAATGCCTGTTCAGTCACTGGAAATGAAACTGGCGATAATGTTGATAACCATACCTTCTTATTCCTTTTACTGCCAACATTTCTCAGTTCCAGAGCCATTCACAGAATGGACGTAGACTTTCTGACATGCTGCTTCATATCATATTGCCCTTCTGTTAACAAATGGACAAATAGTATGGGGGAAAAGGCTATACATAATAACACTCAACAAAGATGAACAGAGCATGTGTGTTGCTACCTGCTATCTCATGGAAACCATGAACCATTTCAGAATGTTATTCAGGGTCATTTTGCCTTGGAAATAAAAGTATGTAGTACTCCTGAAGGAAAGTTGCAACTCACTTAAATTTGGATAGTCTATTAGTATAAAATTTCATGCCCTCCAAATATCCCAGTTTTGCAGGGAAAGCACTGATTAATCCTATGTTGTCTCACCTTTTCAGTTGCTTTTAAATTGTCCCAGTTTCTTTCCCCTCCTTACACTTTCCCCTTTTGTCTTCAGCTTATTTCAGTTGCTGCAAACCGAGTTCTAAGTACAAATTGTAGTTTTCACACAATGAACTCAGAGAGGAGGGGGAGAAATCTTGCCCTTCCCAGGAGGCTCAGGCAAAACCAAACTGCTGTGGTCTCTCCTAGCTTGTAACTTTTGTCACACTCTGATGTTGCTCAGCCACATATGCTTCAGTTTTCATCTGTGAAATGTTGGAGTCTATGAAATTTGCAGTTGAGATTTGTATTTTCGCGGTATACCCAATGCAGAAGAGAATATGTGGTGCCCAGTAATGAAAACCTACTCAAAGCCTGTAACACATATAACAGTCCCAGTTCAGTTTCCTAACCACCATTTTTCACCCAAAGGAAGCGTAGCTCAATTACAATGAAGAATTTTGCCTAACTTATCAACTGTCACATTGGTAGTAGTTTAAATTATTCAGTTGTTTAATATGTTATTAGCATATTTACATTGGCCAGAATCCTGTAGGGGTACTGCATCTTCATAAGTGGACTTGTTGTGTCTGTGGGAACTGTGCAATGTGTATATCCGGCAGAGGGCTGCTGTTATGTTACCACAAAAGCAGAACTGACAAAGTGCCTGATGCACATTGATAACAGAACCAATGCACAATGGTACCAATGTGCATTGGTCCTGATGGACATCACATCAGTCACCAATGCACATTGGACACTCCTGCTGGTATCCCATTACACATCCTCACAATTCTGTAACCAGATTTCATGGTGCCTCTAATACATAGCTAGTTATATACACAGTTACAGTATATAAATAAAATTTATTATTATTATTATTATTATTATTATTATTATTATTATTTATCTAAAAATTATATGTGGGTCTGGTGAACATTTTTATTATTTCAGATTTTAAATTGTTTAAACTGATTTTATTTTAAGCCATCCAGAGATTGTGTAGGATAGGATCTAAACATCTAAATAAATATATAAATAAATAAATATATGTAAGTCACTTAATTCACCTCTCTTCCTGGCCCAACATTATAAAGGTGGATACAGAAACAGTAGTGATGACTGTTTATGATTATATTTTCAACTCACAGTGCAAGTCCAGCAGCCAGTTTTGAGGAATGGAAATTTTTCAGAAACAGAAACACTAAATTTTTAATGGGAAATTATATATTTTTTCGAATCCTCCATCCGCCACTTAAAATGAATTAGCATTATAATGGATTAACCATAGATCCCACACATCACTTCCTGTTGCCATTTTGAGAGGAACTGGGGATAGTACAGGATTACCTGGGGCTCGAGAGGATGGAGTAGAGGTATTTTCACAGGCTTTCATGTGCTGGGGGCTTTCTGTGTGATTTGGAGGTAGGGTTGCCATATCCCGCCTGGGGGCAGGACTTTCCCGGTTTGGGGCAGGTCCGCACGGTCCCGCCCCGGTTTGGCCCCGGCCCCGGAACACCCCCCCACCACACGACGGACGCCAAGCAGGGAAAGGAGCCTCGCCTCCGTTCCCTGCTTGGCCTCCTCTGCTGGCGAGGGAAGCGGCCTGACAGCAGGAAAGGGTCTCACCTCGGCGAGGCCCTTTTCCGCTGCCTTGTCGCCTCCTCCACCGGCAAGGGAGGCG
>NW_024814546.1:0-2360 GCF_019175285.1 Sceloporus undulatus
GTATATTGTGCATTTCAGTTGGCCGATAAAGGTATCCATGTTGGGTGGATTTTTGTTTGAATTTGCTAAAAGGCCAACACAGCTACCCCTGAGTATGTACTGTACATACCACTTTAGAAGTAAAAGAGCAACAGAAGAGTTCTCTGCCTTTAGGTTTACAATCTAATGAAGACATGACACAAAAGGGAAAAGAAGAGGGCAATATGGGAGAGGGTTAAGTCCAGCAGATACTACTACTTCTCTCCTTCTGAGGCCAGGGCTGTGGCATTTGGGGTGGAGGGAGGGCCTTTCATCTGCTTCTGGGCCTTGGCACGATGGAGCTGTGCCAGCGTCTTCTCTGATAAATGGTAATGGCTCTGGCAGCACCAGAGTATAGGGCATGGCTCTCTGCAGGTGAGAGGCGAGGTGTATTCACTGACCATTAATTTTATAATGCAGTCTGCACTGTGAACATTGTGTACGTGTGTGTGTGTGTGTGCGTGTGTGTGTGCGTGTGTGTGTGTATATCCCTGAAAGAACACTTCCCTAAGCATTTCTAGGTCCTCCAGTGCAATTCTCCACAAAGCCTATTAGATGGCCGCATCATGTAAGAGCTTCCGTTCTGGTTGTTTCTGAGCTCGGAAAGAAATCGCTTTTAACAATCACAATGAATACACACATTTGTCTGTCATGCCACTTACGCAGGTAACCCACCATCCGTTTTTAACCCCAGATCCCTCTTCCCTTTTCCTCACTGTCTCCCTTCATTCCTCTCCTTGCGTTTCTTCCTTTCCTTCCAGTGCATTTTGTAAAGCTCTGTAGTGTGGGAAAATGTGCTTCCTTTTCCTGGCTACTTTGACAGCCTGTTTCAATATTTATGCGTCTGCTATTTTTACCCCCCGGAGATTTCAATTATGTACCGTTTCTCTCCTTCCAGGTAATTTTTCACATCCTTCTGATTTTTGGAGGCAGTCCAACTTCCTGGGTCCCTTTTTGGGTTGTCTTTTGATTCCTTCCTTGCACCAACCCCTAAATCTATGCTCTCTGGCAGATTCAATAAAGCCGTGGCATGAACAATCTCTGGCATTTAAAAAAAATGTGATAGTTCTTAAGCTGCTGGGCTTGAATAACGCTTAAGCTCTATTTATGCAGTTTTGCACATTAGCAGGTGCCTTGGTGCTCAAGAGGAATCACTCCTGCAAAAAATGTTGAATTACTGTGCAATAGTTGCCATTCTGGGCAGAAGTTCCTGCTGAGCAACAGTAATTGCTTCGGGTATTAGCAGCAATAAAAAGCTTGAGGCTTCTGTTGTCAGTGTTGGTCTGGTACTGCGCATTAAAGCTGTCTGCAAAACAGCGTGGGAGGTGGAGTACAATATGTTTTACATACCTTTAATGTATATCTGTAAAACACACATGCACATGGGTGGCCCCCAAACCCTCTTTATGTTTCTTGACTGTTTCCTGTTTATGGATTTTGCATTTAGCGCAGGATGGCAGTGATGTGTAACATTAAGCGTCATGCTGCGTCCACCACTTTTAATGAAATGGCTCTACCTACCGCCTGTCCAACTCTTCTTTTTGCTTTCTTGCTCTACTCTTTGCACTCCCCAGCAAAGAGGTTTGGATTCTCAGATGCTTTTCTTACCACAGCTCATGACTGTCAACTCATCTTAAAAGTCCTTACTGTACTAAAATTCTTTAACCAAGCACTAAACCACTTTGCTGTCTCTTTTGGCCTCAGTGTAGATGTAATGCTGGTGCTCTCCTAACCATGGTTAGGCGAACCAGAGTTTGCTATTGGGTTGCACCTTCTTTTCTTTTCTTTTCATCCATGTGAATTCGCCCTTCTGTTCCCTGGTGTTCAATATGATATTGCAGTGGTTCCCAACCTTCCTAATGCCGCGACCCCTTAATACAGTTCCTCATGTTGTGGTGACCCAAACCCATGAAATTATTTTCATTGGTACTTCATAACTGTAATTAAATAGGTGTTTTCCAATGGTCTTAGGTGACCCCCACCCCCAAAGGTGTCCCGACCCACAGGTTGGGAACCACTGTGATAGTGTATTATTTATGTCCTACTCCTACCTGTGACTATCTTTTTAAACTAGGACCAGAGTTTACTATTGGGTTGTATGCTTCTTTTCTTTTCCTTTCATCCATGTAAATCTGACCTGCTGTTCCCTAGTATTCAATATGGTATTGTATTACTTATGTGCCAGTCCTACCTGTGACTATCTTTTTTAAACTAGGACCAGAAGCTGGTTTGCAAATCCAGGTTAATTCCAGTGATGGTTAGGTAATGTTACTGTTTGAAACATTTAGGCCTGTTACAGACTGCCAAAATAAAGCTGCTTCGGGTCTCTTTGGAGGTATGCT
>NW_024814547.1:0-2360 GCF_019175285.1 Sceloporus undulatus
AAGTAGTTGCTAAACTATTCTGTCGCTTAATAATAATAATAATAATAGGTTTTATTTATATACCGCCCAATCACTGGGAATCCGAGCGGTTTACAATAGAGGGGATAACAGACAGTTCCCTGCCCACAGGCTTACAATCTAAAAGACACGACACAAAAGGAGAAGGGAATGGTGAGGGGGGGAGGGAATCAGGTCCAGCATTCTTCTCTCCCTCTGAGGCCTGGACCAAGGCAGATGGACCGGAGGGAGGGCTCTTCTTCTTCTTCAGGCTAGCCCCTGATGGAACTGGGCCAGCCTACTCTTTCCCTTAGAGGCCGAAAGATGACAGTTAGGGAGGGAGGAGCCTCCTTCTTCAGGCTAGCCCCTGATGGAACTGGGCCAGCCTTCTCTCTCCCTCAGAGGCCGAACGATGACAGTTAGGGAGGGAGGAGCCTCTTTCTTCAGGCCAGCCCCTGATGGTACTGGCTTAAGCGCTTAGTTTTATTTATTTTTTTAAAGGGGAACCAAACATCACACCAATAATGACAAGACAGCACTGGGGGGGGGGGGGATCCCCCCCAAAAATGGGGAGGGATGGTAAACACCCCTCTGCCATTAGTCCCTCCCCTCCAGAATGCTGCGATTCCAATCTGCGGTTCCCACTTGCTTGACAAGCTTTGGAATTGCGTTTTTTCAAAAGATCCTCTTTTTAGCTGGTGTCTTGAAAAAGCAGTTCTTTTGCCTTTGCCTTGCTTCATCATGACAGATTCGATCACATGGCAACAGGAACCAGTTTCAAATGGGAACTAGAGTCATTTAATTCGCTCAGCAATCCGATCCTTTTTATAGTGAGAATGGGGCCTCAGTCACTGCTCCCTTTCCACCTGGTCACCTTGGGAACAGCAACCAAGTAAGCTGGCTGAACCGAGATGCCTCTCACCCATGCCACCCTTCCAACGAAGGCTGGTGCAGGCAAGAGGCCTCTCAGCCACTCAGCCTGCCGCTCCCAAGCAACCAGGTGCAAAGGGAGAAACTTTTTCCTGGCAAGAAAATTGCTCCTTCCAGGCCATCTGCTTCAGACCTGTCTTTCTTTGGCATATTACCTCTGCTTTCTCATTTGCCTGCCCAATGAACCCCTGCCTTGCTACTTCTTAGCCTTGTCATATCCAAATGATAGAACTTACCGATTGTGTACCTATAGGTAATGCATGCTTACAAATCATCCTGTTTGTTCCATTGCTTCTTTTAGACTTTCAGCCACAACCCAATACTTAGTTTGGGCAGCATCACTCTTTCCACATCAATTCTGCTGGAAGAAGAAAGCATAAACAGGACAAATACACTGGGAGAATTATAAATATACTTCTCAGGTAATTGAACTGAGCATGACTTATTTCTCAGTAAATATATCTGGACAGCCATGTCAGTGTAGAAATTAGCTATGTTTGTGCTCATTACATGTGTTTCCACATGATTTCCATGTGGGGCAAGGGAAGTTGGTTGATGCAACTCAACCAAGCAAATTGGAGGAACCAGAGGACATTGTGGCTTAGAGCAGGTGCCACAAGATTGTTAGATAGCAAGACAACCTGAGTTATGATTAGATGGCAAACCCTGGGAGCCTGTGTTCTGCCTGTGCCAGCATTAGAACATTTTCCAGCTATCCTATACAACATACTGAGGTTTTGAAGCAGATGTGCAAATGTTTCTTGGTACGTGAACTGACTCACAAAGGATTCCTAGAAGGTAGTAAGCGTGAAAACATCTGCCTAAGAACAAGCAAGGCATGTGGTAGCAAACAGCCCCTGTTCTGTTTCTGTTCATTATCTGTGCAGGTTTTCAAGAGTTCTAAAGTTTCCTCTTCATCCCTGTCAAATAAACCTGGAGAAACACGCAGGAGCAATACCACAAGGAGCACAGCCTTCTGTTCACCTATGAGCCAAATTCTAAAAACTGGCCAGAATTAAATCCTTTTTTTTTTCTTTTTCTTTTTCTTTCTTTTCTTTTAACCTGAGCCCTTTCTTTTTGTACTTGTTTCAAACCTTGCCTATTTATATTTCTAACAAATTTTTCAAAGAATGTCAGAAAGATTTGTCACAATTTATTTGGAAAGGATGCAAACCAAGAATTAAATTTAAATTACTACAAGACGCAAATAATAATTTTTAATAATAATAATAATTTGTTTTATTTATATACCGCTATTCCAAAGATCATAGCGGTGAACAGCAAGTAAGCTAATTAACAAGTAAGCTAATTTGCCCCCAACAGTCTGGGTACTCATTTTAGCGACCTCGGAAGGATGCAAGCCTGAGTTGAGCTTGGGCCCTTTTGCTGGTCTTGAACTCGCAACCTTGTGGTTTTGAGTGAATGGCTGCAGT
>NW_024814548.1:0-2360 GCF_019175285.1 Sceloporus undulatus
CAGTGCAGCTACTTTGATTTTACAGGGGGCCATTCTCTGCCCTGATATTTGCCATGGACCACAACAACCCCAAATTAAAAAAAAGAGAGAGAGAGACCACTCATCTTTCTATAAAAATCCTATTGGTATTTAGGGAGGGAAAGGGGAGGCTGCACCTTGAATTAAAGGATAATCACCACTTATGGGAATTCAGCTCTGGAGACTCAGCTGCCCTTTTCATAGTTACACTGAGGAACATCCCAGGATAGCAAAGTTGTCATACAATTGAATGCAATGTTCATTTTCTCAGCTTCAGACTTATGTTCCCTCTCTCTCCTAACTGATTTCAAAGGTAATTTTATTCTCAAGCTTTCCCTCTCTTTCACATCAATACAGTGGGTTTTCTCACTCACTTTGTGTTTCATTTCAGCTGAAAGCTACCATATATGGATGTACATTTAATATGACGGAAATTCCCCAATGATCTTGAACAATAGTTACTAGAGAAAAATTCTAGCAATTGCAATTAGCTACAATAGTTTAATATAACCTCAAAACATAGCCAGAGTTTGAAAATACTATTATTATTTTATACTACAGCTCCCAGAATGCCCAAGCCAGTATGTCCAGAGACAATGCTGCCTAGGTAATTCCAGAAATTATAGTCCAAAAAGTAACTTCTTGTTGTTGTGGTGGTGGTGGTGCGCCTTCAAGTCATTTCCAACTTATGGCAACAGAGTTTTCTTCACAAGATTTGTTCAGAGGTGGTTTGCCATTGCCTTCCCCTGAGGCTGAGAGCACATGACTTGCCCAAGGTCACTAAGTGGGTTTCATGGCCAAGCTGGGAATCGAACCCTGGTCTCCAGAGTCATAGTCCTAATTTAAAGGCAGTATACCATATGTCAAGGAAACACATTGCTTTTTTTAACTAAAAAGTAATGTTTCCAGGATATGCTTAAAGGCTGCCTACCTCAAACACAAAGGAAGCACACTGCCTTCATTCCCTACATGTGTGCTTTCTATAAGCATCTGACTCTGACTTAAGTAGATGGACCTATGTCCACATTCAGAAAGGCCATTTTCAAGTCAGAACTGAATTACTGTCCTCCTATTTTCCCTCAGGAAGGATCAGAGATTGACTGAAACAGAGCTAACCCACAAGACAACTGATGTAGATTTATGCATGTGTGATGCTGAAAGACAGTGAGACCTGAGGTGTGAGTTCTCTCGCTGACTTCACAGTTGCTTGTATGCCTTCCACGGTGCTTTTGTTGGCTGTTCCAACTGCAGCTGCCTTATCAGCAGTAGCACCAAGCCTTGCAGCATGGTTTTCAAAGTTGGCTGCCCGTTCCTCAAACACCTGAAGGTTGAAATATCATTATCATTATCAGCAGCAGCAACAACAACAGCATCACCACCACCACCATCATTATTATTATTGCAATTATTAACAACAAATGATACATTTAGAATTCTTTGGAGATTTATCAGAAACCTGAACTACAATGGCTAACCATTCTGTCTCCCAGAGATAGTTTTTTAGTCTGTTGCAAATACAAAACTCCCTGTAGCAACTTAAAACACCAAGAAGTTTCCTATGACACAAATTCATCATGCAATACTTTCCAGCAAATTAAGTTCACATATTTATTTGCCAATCTTCTAGAACAAGGGCTTTAAAAGAATTAAGGAATCAAGCAGTATACACAGATGTGAACCAGGTCCAAGTCTGGCTAGTCATGTGAATTCTGGAACATGAGCAAATGTGTGCATATTTTTCCCACACAGAAACTACCAGCTCAGTGTATAGAGTAATCTTTGGTTTCTATATCTTCACTGGGTTCACTGGCTTGCCCAGCCTTAGCCCTTTTTTGTGCCTCTTCCCCATTTGCCTGACCCCATCTTGCCCATTTGCACCATTAAGCTTGCTTGTCCTTCTTTTAGTTGCTGATGTTCCTGAGCAACAGAAGTTCATAGGGCACTACAGCAGCACTGAAAGGGGAAGCCCTTCCACTTGAGGCTGTAGGTGTGCTTTTGAACCTGGGAGACAGACAACTGAGAAGGACAAGAAGGGAGAAAGTCCAAATCACACAGTGTTAAACTGCTAAGAATGGGGCTTTCTATACCGCCATTTGGAACGTCCGGAGGACGTCCCATTTTAAAAAAGGGGCGTCTCGTATAGACGTCCCTGGGCCTAGTACGGACTCCGTCCGTACAAGATGGCGCCGGCCCTTCTACATGGCCGGCGCCATCTTTGCGTATTGGACGCTGAGCGTCCGTATGCGTCGCGCCCTTTGTGACATAGCGAGTGCGCCCCTGGCGCCTCGCTACGTGGCAAATGCGATGGAAAAAGAAGCTCCATTTTGGAGCTTCTTTTTCGG
>NW_024814549.1:0-2360 GCF_019175285.1 Sceloporus undulatus
TTTTTTTTTTTTTTTTTTTTTTTTTTTTTTGAGAGAAATAACTGTGGGTGTAATAGAAGATAACTAATCAAAAAGGAAAAATAATTGTATATATATAGGAAAATAGTAGCTTAATTTTTAAGTTGGGGTGGTTGATTGAATAATTAAAATTTCCCTTGTGGATTTTGTAATTGAATATTAGTTGAAGAAAATTTTAAAGATAATTGGATTATGAATACCAGAACCCAATCCCAGAAGCTACTAGCACAAGCTCAAGCTCAAACTCAAAGGAGAAACTCAACAGAGAAAACAAACTTATTGGACATGAACCAACTAATCTTAGAAAAGATTGAAAATTTATCTATAACCTTATCCTCCAATTTAGCAAAGGAAATGAACGAATTTAAGAAGGAAATAAAACAGGAAATCAGGTCAGATCTGAAAGAGATAAGGAAGGACTTGCAAGAGATTAAGCAAACTGTTGAAAATTTAACAACAGAGATACAAAAAACAAAACAAAGAGTTGATATTTTGGAATTCAGAAGCGAAAAATTGGAGACTGACTTTGGACGATTGCTAAATAAAAGGGAGGATGATCTGGATGAAAGAGCTATCTGGGAGCAGAAATTGAAAGAGAAGACAGTAAAAATTAGAGGATTACCAGAGGATAAAGAAGAAAAGCTGGAAGACACTTTAATAACAGAAATAGCCAAATTTCTTGATAAAGATCCAGTGTTTTTTGAAGATGAGATCGATAATTTATATAGAGTGAACTCAACAGTAGCAAAACAAAGGGGTTTGCCTAGAGATGTGGCACTTCATTTTGTGAAGAAGAGAACTAAAGATGTCTTCCTTGCAAAACATAATGAAACACCATTTCAAATTAATGGAACAGAATTGAAAGTGCTGAAAGATGTACCAGCCCGGATTCTCAGGAAAAGACGAGATTACTCTGCATTGACGTCATTTTTGAGGAAAGAAGGCATCTCATACAGATGGGATTTACCTGAAGGACTTACTTTTTGGTGGAGTAATAAAAGAATAAAAATCAGTTCACCAGACCAAGCAAGAGTTTTTATGAGAAGAGCCTCAGAGCAAAAGAGATATACGGATAGAGAAAAAAAGGAACAGGATCAAAAGAAATCAAACCCGGAAAAAAATCAGGACAAAACTGCAAATCCAGAAGGGACGTTATTGAATTTGGACTGTCAAGAACTTTTGGAAGAAGAAGATAGAATAAGAAGAGAGGAACGAGAAGCTCAAGAACAATTACAAGAAGAGGAAGAGGTAGAAGAAGAAGAAGGAGATTTGGAATAGTACATATATTATCTTAGGAAGTTCATTTAGAACCGATCTTGTACTACCTTGCTTCTATTGACTTACCAATTCTTTTTAATTTAAATATTTTTGATTAATCACTTTAATAAAAATTTCCCATAACATACAGTTAAATTGGAATTTAGGTTTTGTCGGAAGATATATTTCGGGGTAATGGATAATCTAAAGTTGTTGACTTGGAACGTACAGGGTTTAAACACACCCCAGAAAAGAAAGAAAGTTTTTCATTATTTACAAAAATTAAAGCTCGATGTTATATGCCTACAAGAAACCAGAATCAAGGAAAAAGATAAAAAATATTTAAGATGGAATAAATTAGGTCAAGAATTCATTTCGGCATCAAAATTTAAAAAAAAAGGAGTGGTCTTATATATTAACCGGAAATTTGTTGTAAAAGAAATTTTTAACGACAACGAGGGGCATCTTATTATAGTTGAGTTAATTGCCAGGGATAAAAAACTAACACTGATAGGGATTTATGGACCATTGGAGAATAAGAGTAAATTTTATAAAAACTTAAAGGGAAGAATAAATGGCTTGGATGCAGAGAATATTATCCTCATGGGAGATTTTAACGGGGTAATAGACCCGGCGATTGACAGGTTTTCAGAGAAAAAAGTAAAAGTCAACCAAGGTAAATTACCTCAGCAATTTTTTGAGTTAATGAACATACATGCATTAGGAGATATATGGAGATTAAAAAATGGACAGAATAAAGATTTTACATTTTACTCAAATTCGCATAAATCATGGTCAAGGATAGACTTAATGTTAACATCATTACATCTATGCAAAGATGTAAGTAAAGTGTCAATATTACCTAAAATTTGGTCGGACCATAGCCCAGTTCAATTAGATTTAAGAACAGGTAAAAGACAATATAATTGGAGATTAAATATAGGTATGTTGAAAGATGAAAAATTGGTGAAAGATTTAAAAGATAATATAGAAGTATATTTTAAAGAAAACGGGAACGAAGATGCTTCATTGCAAAGTATATGGGATGCAATGAAAGCAGTGATTAGAGGATGGCTGATAAAAAA
>NW_024814550.1:0-2360 GCF_019175285.1 Sceloporus undulatus
GGAAACCCCATGATAAGGTTGCCTTAGGTTCGCCATAAATTAGAAATTACTTGAAGAACAGAAAAACGTCTGCAATTATTTCTCAGGCTGTACATGGAAATGGGAGACAGTGTGGTGCAGTTGTTTGAGTATTGGGTTACAACCCTGGAGGCCAGGGTCCAATGCCCCACTCCTCCATGAAACCAGCTGGGTCACACTCTCTCAGCCTCAGGGAAGGCAATGGCAAACCTCCTCTGAACAACTCTTGCCAAGAAAACCCCAGGAGAGGCTCCCCAGAAGTTGGCAATGACTTGGAGCCACACCACAAAAAACGACAAAGCCTCAAGAAAGAGACAGCGTGGTTTAATGGCTGGAGCACTGGACTATGACCCTGGAGTTAGCCAAACTAACTGTTAACTATAAAAAGCAGAGGAATTTAAGATTTCTAAAGGTAAATGGCAAGCTTTCCCACTATCACCCCTTTTGTTCAATCTGAGGGAGGCATTCTTTCTGGGGCTGTGGGTCTATCTACTGGTAGGGATGCCATAACCTGGTGGCTGCCGGGAAAAGCACGTTTTTGGGGGGCCCTCCTGGTCATGGTCCAGTTTGGCCCCGAGCAATGCATTGGTCCCAGCCCCATGCGCAGGCCTCTGAAGCAGGAGCTTGTCCCCTGCTTTGTTGCCAGCCGGCCATTGGCCAGCTGGCCAAAAGGGACGGGCTCCTCTGTGCGTGCCTCCCGGGCGTCAGCAGGGGCCAGGGGCAGCGATTGCGGAAGGCACCCACGCGCCTTCCTGGCCTTTAAGAAGGCCTGGGACTCCTTAAAGGCCAGGGAAGAGGGAGGAGGCCGGCAGCAATGGCAGCCAGCTCTCCCTCTCTTTCCTGGCTTCCAAGGAGGCTGGAGCCTCCTTAAAGGCTAGGGAAGAAGAAGGAAGCCGGCGGCAATTGCCGCCGGCTCTCCCTCTCTTTCCTGGCTTCTAAGGAGGCCACGGTCTACTCAGAGGCCAGGAAGGAGGGACACTTTTTTTGTAGGACACTTTTTTATTAAATGGAGGATGCCCGTGCCCCTTCCTGGCCTTTAAGGAGGTCTCGGTCTCCTTAGAGGCCGGGAAGGGGTGTGGGGTGTCCTCCATTTAAAAAAAAAAAAAAAAAAAGGGGGGGGGAAAGAGTGTCCTACATTTGAAAACATTGTCCTACATTTGTCCCGGTCTGGCGATCCTGAGGTATGCCAACCCTATCTACTGGTCCTCCTCTACAGAGTTGTTATGAAGGGAAAGATATGTATATGAGGAGGGGGGTACCTAATCCAGATCCTGTGTCCCTTTAAGCCTAGTTTCCAGGTTGCCGGGGGGGAGGGAGTGTCAGTCTCCCCAGAAGGGGTTTTGGGATCCCTCCATCTCCCTCCTCTTGGCTTTGTCCTAGATGTAGGCTCTTCTCTGCCCCTCAGACAGAGCCCCCTCCCCCCCGAAAAAACTGCCTCCCCCCAAAAATGTTGTTTCCAATGCTATTGAAGCCTATGCTGTGTAATGTTCTTTATTTGGCACAAAAATCTTCCCCAAATGAGGCATCAGAAGGGAGGATTTCTTCTCTGCCCCACTTTGCATGAGGGAGGGGTTTCTCAGACCTTTTTACTTTTGGGTCCCCCTCCCCTCCATGGCCATGCCTCTCTCCAAGGGTCCCCCCCTGGCCTCTTTTCTCATAATAACCCTTAAGTACTAGGGCCCGAGGAGGGGCCAGAGAAGAGGGAGAGAAGGCCTGGCAGGTGCTTTGCGATTCTATGGTGTGGGGGGGAGAGAGATGTGGGTTTCCTTCCTTATTACAACAACCCAACCCCCTCCAGAAGACACCCCCCTAGCCATTCCCCCAAATGAATGAGGGCACTCTCCACTTCCCTCCCTAAGAGCAGGCTGCGAGTGCATCAGCTTCAGGGGCTGAGAGTGGGCATGCACAGATGACCCCAAAGACCCCTTCTGAGCATGCTCAGGGATCGTAAGGCCCTTGCTGCTGCTGCTGTTTATTCCACTGTCGACCTTTGGAAGAAGGGAAGGACTACGGCCTTTTTTCCTTCCTTCCTTCCTTCCTTCCTTCCTTCCTTCCTTCCTTCCAGAATGGAGCCCAAGCTGCGAAGCTCGACCCAGGAGGGAAAGGCTGGGAAGGCTCTGCTTTGTGCATATAGCTCTGTCTCTCTGAGTGTGTCTATGTGTGTGGGTTTGTGTGTGGGTTTGCCTCTGTTTTTATGGCTGGGAATGGAGCTGAGAACTGAGGAGAGAAGAAAGTGTCAGTTTGGGCAAATTCAGAACTTCTGTGCTTCAAAGAGTCCAGTGTGTTGAAACAGCAAAAAAACTTTATTGAGAACACATAGAAATTAAGTGTTAAAGCCAGAA
>NW_024814551.1:0-2359 GCF_019175285.1 Sceloporus undulatus
TGTTCACCGCCCTGATCGATGGAAGGGTGGTATACAAATAAAATTTTTATTATTATTTATTTATCCCCAAGCGACACCATCTGGAACCTCCCCAAGAGGTAGGACCGGAACCACTGCAATGCAGTGCCTCCAATACCCAACTCCCTCAGGCGTTGCAGAAGGATACCATGGTCAATGGTATTGAAGGCTGCTGAGAGGTCCAAGAGCACCAGCAGGGTCACACTTCCCCTGTCGATGCCCAGACAGAGATCATCGAATAAGGCGACCATGGCAGTCTCAACTCCATATCCCGTCCTGAATCCGGTTTGAAATGGATCCAGAAAATCTGTTTCCTCCAAGACTGCTTGTAGTTGATTGGCGACTGCTCTCTCAATTAAGGGGTTATATAATAGCTCTGTTTAAGTATTTCAAGGGGTGTCACACTGAGAATGGAGGAAGCTTTTACCCCCCTGATGCTCCAGAGACTAGAACACAGAACAATGGATGCAAGCTCCAGGAACAGAGAGATTCCACCTTAACATTAAGAGCAATGCTTTGGCAGTGAAAGCTGTTTGACAGTGGAAGACATCCCCTTAATGGAGAGCAGAGGAGTCTCCTTCCTTGGAGGTTTTTAAACAGAGGCTGGATGGCCATCTCTTGGGAATGCTTTGATTGTGAGTTCCTGCATGGCAGGAGTTTGGACTTGATGGCTCTTATGGTCTCTTTCAGCTCTATGATTCTTTGAAATAAATACTGTTATATTTATTTAGTATGCCTGCTAAGAGAAGAAGCAGCAGCAGCAGCAGCAGCAGCAGCAGCAGCAGCAGCAGCAGCAGCAGCAGCAGCAGCAGCAGCCCTGGTGATCGATCACTGAGCATCTTTGGGGAAGGAGGAGAGAGAAAAAGGACCTCAGAAGATGCCTTTGGACAAAAAGAGCTCCTTCTGGGGGTCTTCGTTCAGCCATGCAAGAAGGAAAGAAGGAAGATTCTCTCCCCCATTAATGGCTGCAAAGCCCCCTGACCCCCATCAGACCCAGTGTGCAGGGTCTTCAAAGTTTAAAGGAAAAGAGTGGAAAGGAGGGTCCTTGGGAGGAAGGAAGGTGGTGTAGAGGGGGAGGAAAGAGAAGAGGGACCTCAAAGGATGCTCTTTTGGGGGTCTTGGTTCAGGCCATAGGGGGAGGAAGGTCACCCTCCCCTCAAAGTAATGACTGCAAAGGCAGGCAGAGAGAGGGGGTGGTCTCAGTCTGACATCCCCTGCAGGGTTGTTGTGAGGAGAAAGGAGGCAGCAGGAGGGAGCAAAGGGGCTCCCCATAAGGAGAGAAGGACAGAACTAGAAAAAGGGTGCAAGGAGGGAAAGATGGTGGGTGGGAGAGAGATGGGCTTCCCCCACTTCAAGGGTTAAAGTAATAGTGGGGCAAAGGAAGAAGGGAAAGAAGGAAGAGATAAGGAGGAGGGATGAAGGAGAGAAAGAGGGAGTGAGAAACAGAGACGCCAAAGGGATGGGAAAGGCTTTGGGGCTTTCGAGTTGGCGCAAAAAGCGTATCACTGTTTCGTAGGTATGGGATTTCGTTCTGTTTTGCTCCGTGGCCAACACTGCTTCTCCTGAATGAAGTTGAATCTATTCTTATCCTTGTGTTTTTAAACTACTTCTATGTGTTTTAAGCAGAATTGACATTGAATTGTCTTGCACTTGTCTTGCACTTAGGACAGAAAAATAAAATGCACAGATATAGGATTATGGGGGATACCTGGCTGAATGAAACTACATGTGAAAGGGATCTGGGAGTCCAAGTAGACCACAAGTTGAACATGAGTCAACAGTGCGATGCGGCAGCTAAAAAGGCCATTGCTATTTTAGGCTGCATCAATAAAAGTATAGTGTCTAGATCAAGGGAAGTCATAGTGCCACTGTATTCTGCTCTGGTCAGGCCTCACCTGGAAGACTGTGTCCAGTTCTGGGCACCACAATTCAAAAAGGACATTAGAAACTGGAGCTATGTGTCCAAAGGAGGGCAACTAAAATGGTGAAAGGTCTGGAAACCATGAAGCCCTTTGAGGAAGGACTGAGGGAGCTGGGGATGTTCAGCTTGGAGAAGGTTAAGAGGTGATATGATAGCCCTGTTTAAATATTTGAAGGCATGCCATATTGAGAAGGGAGCAAGCTTGTTTTCTGCTGCTCCAGAGAATAGGCCCTGAAGCAATGGATGCAAGCTCCAGGAAAAGAGATTCCACCTGAACATTAGGAAGAACTTCCTGAGAGTAAGAGATATATTCAACAGTGGAACGCACTCCTTCCTGGGAGTGTAATGGAGTCTCCTTCCTTGGAGGTCTTTAATGAGGCCTTTGGGTCTCTCCTCTGCCCCTCTTCCCATGAGGGAGGG
>NW_024814552.1:0-2359 GCF_019175285.1 Sceloporus undulatus
TGTGTGTGTGTGTGTGTGTGTGTGTGTGTGTGTGTGTGTGTGTGTGTATGTGCATAAAGTGAAACTACTGGAGGGTGGAAAATGGAAACTGATATTGTTTGGATTCCTTGTAAAATTATGGGAATTAGCCAGGGAGATTGCACAGAAAAAGGCCCATCTAGAAACATCCTCAGCAAATGAGTTATGCTCAACAATATTTGGGGTTAAGGGGGAACACAGACTTGAGGTTATTTGTTAACATTTATAGCCTGTCCCATCCAGGGAAAGCATCTGTAACTATTTTAAAAATAAATGAACAGCAGAATAAACTAAAATGCAGCTAATTTTTTTTTGGTACAAGTGGCTAGGGTATGCTTGCAATTTTAAACCACCGAAGCAATTTCTATTGTGCCATAAAGGTATCCGTTACAACGAAGGCCTGGAATTCAATGAAATGGCAACATTCATAAAATGAGTGTTCCAAATCCCAGACAATCTACCTTAAAGACTAACAGATGTATTTTGAAATTGCTGAACTAGTACCAGTACATTTTGTTCTTTTTATCATTATAATTAGACTACAGTGTTTTCTCTCACTACAATTTTTAAATCAGTGCAGCATAGCTAGGAAGCATTTGCTGCCACCGATTACTCTTACTGTAAGTGGTTACTGCACTTTGGGCTCTATCACACTGTGATATGACAACACTGGATGAAATCCCAGTATTTGAATCTGGAGCACATCTAGTGGGGATTCATCTTGCATGTACTCCATGTTAGGGCCTTTTAAATGTATGCATTTACAGCTGTCAACAGCCATGACGCCATCCTACAGAATCCTGGGATTTGCAGTTTAGGAAAAGGCATTTAGGATTCCCAGCCAGAGAGCTCTTAGACCCCATGATACTACAAACTCCAGAATTCCACAGAATGTTGACATAGCAATTGATGTGCAATAATAGCCCTATAACAGTGTGTGTGTGTTGTGTGCCTTCAAGTCGTTCCCAACTTATGGTGACCCTAAGGTGAACCTATCATGGGGGTTTCTTGGCAATATTTTTTCAGAGGTTTACCGCTGCCTTCCCATGAAGCTGAGAGCATGAATTTGCCCAAGGTCAGCCACTGTATTTCATGGCTGAGCCAAGAATCAAATCCTGGTCACCAGAGTCATAGTCCAAAAATCAAACCACTAAGCCACGCTGGCTCCTGTGTAAAGGTGAGCACTGCATAATTTACTGATTGCATTTCATATTCTTCTGGACTTGCTGTTTAAGTACATGTTTCTCCAGGCTTCTGTGTGTATACGCACATATTATATGTGAACTGAGGACGACACTTCAGGTGTCAGCTGTCTGACTCTCAACTAAGAGAACTTTTGTCACAATAAAACTATTAGCCTTTAAGGTGCCACAAAATTCTGCTGCAGTCTTTAGACTTTAAGGGTAGACGAAAACAAATGCCTCTCTGAAATAAAGCAAGCATGGTACAGTGAGTCCTTGGTATCTGCTCGGGTTTGGTCCCAGGACCCACCATGGATACCAAAATCCATGGATGCTCAAGTTACATTAAATACAGCAAAAGCCCCGAACTCCTGAAAGTCATGTATGGCAGGATCACATCCTAATCGACTGGAATGAGATTTTAATAGTGTGGACAAGCCTCACGAATAAGGACCTTTGTTTTGGACTATAGCTCCTGTAATCCTTTACCAATAGCTGTGTAATAGCTGAGGCTATTTATCTAATGCTAGGTGCTGGATAGGTGGTCAACAAAGGTTGGATAGGTCATCAGCATTAATAGCTGAGGTTTTGGAGACTTCAAGTTCAAAAAACGTGGAGGGCCAAAAGTTCCCCACCCATTTTGCAGCCTTTGCTCCTTCAGTCTATGGGGGTGATGGGCCATCCCTAACGGAACAGATCAGGTGGGAAGAATTATTCTCCTTTTGATTTTCATGGTGTATGTTGGGGGCGGAGGAATTGTGAGCTATATGAGTGACCACCCTGTCCTTCATCATCCAATTCCCTTAAAATCATATAATTGTTTTTTGTGGTAAATGGCTGTTTTTCTTTTTAAAAATAAAATACAGCAGGAATGTTATATAGAACATGGTGCAAGGGAATGTGTGGTCCATGGGGGTGTTCTCACTTAAGATTTGAAACGATTTAAAATACAACGTTTTTAATAAAACCGATTCAAAATAACCCTGGTCTTATCCTGCGTTCCGAATCGCTTTTATTCTTCGTTCCTATCTGGTTTTTTAAATCGAAGTTTTTACCTGCAAGCGTTCCTACTTGGCATGAAATCGGTGTTTGAATAAATCGATTCTTCTCCTCCATACCTTATTTGGAGCTGTCAATCAATAGTACGTCAGAATGACGTA
>NW_024814553.1:0-2359 GCF_019175285.1 Sceloporus undulatus
TGATGCCAAAGTACGGAGGATAAAGATGTCTGGGAGGGCAGCCGCCAAAAAGTTCAAGAACCTTATAGAAATTGTTTCGCATTACTTTAAATTTCGACCCGACCTGTTCTACTTTTCTTTTGTATCCGCGGTCCCTCAATTGCCTTGTTATTTCTCTATAAATAGGCCTATTTGGCACAGAGCGGGAGCGCATCAGGGCGGGCACCATGCCACTCTTTTGGACAAAATGCAGAAGGAGCAATATCTCCTCCTTTTGCCAATAGGATCTCCTCGGTCGCGGCATGGCTGCCTCTCCTCTCGGCCTCTTCCTCCACAACAAACCCAACTTCCGTTTCCTTCCTGGTCCCTTTCCCGCCGAAACCGCACATAGTGCCACCTACTGCCCCAAAATTTAATCATTACAATTGCAGCTATTAGATAGGCAAGTTTATGTGGGTTTCTTCCCTCTGATTTATAGCTGGTAGAATTGCAGGAGTGCTATGGAGGACACTATAGAGGATGACAATTTGGGAAATAAACAACCCAGGGGGAGGACATGGTCCCAGAATGAGGTGCTATCCTTGTTGGAAATTTGGTCTGAGCTAAGACTTCAATCCAAATTAAAATCTAATTACAGGAATTTAGGAATATTTAGAGCAGTATCCAAAGAAATGGCAAAGAGAAATCATCAACGCACAGCCGAGGAGTGCAGAAGCAAATCAAAGAAATTGCGTTTTGAATATAGAAGGGTAGTAAAAACAATAAAATGAGTGGAAGACAGCCTGTCACCTATCCATATTACAAGGAATTAGATTCCATTTTTCATGGTGATGTAAGCATTGCTCCAAACAGGTTGTCTCGAAGTATAGCTTTTGTACGGCAAGGTGTAGAGGACCATGGACTTCTGGACCCTTCTCAACAAAACGACTCTGACTCAAGCCACAATGGAATCAACATGTCATTACACAGCACTCAGGATAGTTTTCAAGGCATGTGTTTCTGTTGCCTAACTTATATTGGTTATTTTATGCAATCACATGTGATACCGTTTTTTAAATGTGTTTCTTTCGAATCATTATGTATTTCAGATTCTGATGAAACAGATGTAGATGATCAGACAGTTATCAGTATTCCATTCACTGTAATCGAGACAGGAGATCAGCAACATTCAGGTAATGGGGAATATCTTAGTTGAATGTTTTTTTAAAAATATGGCATGCATAACTTGCAACATTATTAACGTTTTTTAATTATACCGAGGTTTTTAGTACTCTCTAAAAATAATAATAATAAAAAATATTACATATCTGGAGACATCAGTCATTTTCAAGGATATAATGAATTAGCAAGATAATTGTTGTCTTTAGTCTTGAAACTGCTGTCATATTTATCGAGATACATATGTCATTCTTGGTCTTTTTCTTTGAACTACAGATGTTACCTCTGTTATGGATATACCGACAGAAGGACCATCAAATTCTGTGGATGGAATCCCAAGAGGTAATGTATTGTTGTAAACCATAACTCCAATGTTAAGCAAGAACTATTTCACACTCCCATGGTTTTTTGCATATTGTCATTCTTTTCCTTTGTATACTCTGCAGAACTGCAAGTGTCACAACAAAAAGAAAGCCTCGCCACAATGTCCCCAGGATCACGACTTAACAAGAGCAAAAATAGAAATAGAAGGGCCAGGAGGGGCGAACATATTGCACAGAAAATCATGGACAGTGCTAGCAGGGAGGCGGAATTAACACGCAACACACAGGAACGTCTAATTGGCATAATCACTGAAAGTTTGACCGATTGCAGGCAGACAGAGGTCGAGCTGTTACAAATATTAAGGGATGATATTGCCAGAAGTGAACGTGATAGACTAAGAATGATTGAATGTATGGAGAACATGACAAATCTCTATCGTGTAAAAATAGGGAGACAAAACCCATTTCAAGAGCAAGACAAAGTAACTGGCAATCAGATAGATATGTCTGTTTCTGCCTTCAGTACTAAAAAGTTGGTTTCCAAGAAAAAGGTTGGTCAAGGCAATAAGTCCAGCACACCAACAGAGAGCATTAAACAAAACACTTGTACTCATTCCGCCTCTAGTAATAACATGGTTGGTGGCCAACCTGATTATCTTAGTATCCCTGAAACTGATATGAATAACGTTCATGGGCCTGTCATGACACCAACCCAAGATTGTTACGTGCCTGACACTTTCCCAGAAAATCAAAAGGTCATTGTAAATGTTGGCGATAATATACTCTCAATTAAGAATGAGGATTTTGTTCTTGAGAAAAGTGATACAGAAACTCCATCTCAATTGTTTGATAAAAAAAAGTGATAATGCCTTCTTAGAGGAAACAAACTCAGTCCTTGC
>NW_024814554.1:0-2359 GCF_019175285.1 Sceloporus undulatus
TGGGGTGCCTCCGAGTATTCTGACCAGTGAGTACAAAGCCAAAGTCATATCTTAAAACAATGAAATATGTAAGAGTAAAATTGTTTTCCTTGTGTAAGGAGTAACCGTTTCTGGATATTTTCAAAAGTTATTTTAAAGGTCATTTTTAGATTATTTTTCTAACAGGACTTTTAAAGTTTTATATTATTCTCTTAGCAATTCTCAGGGAGCTTTTGCCTCAAAAATTAACAAGCAGTAATAGAAGAGTAACAAGCAGTGTAATGAGTAATGTAACTAGTTACATTTTAAACACTCTTAACGAGTAATGAATTACCTTTGAAAAACAACCTCTCATGCTCTGAATAAATTACACAGATCTCTTTAGTATCCTATATTTCCATCAGGACTGGGTAACCATCCTTAAAAGTGGAATGAGTCAAACAGTAAGTTTGATTGCCCTTTTGTTAATCTATGTACCAAAATAGAAAGCAGCAGAAGCAGCAAGTAACGTAAGCAGGGTACCACCAGAGCTTGAAAATAATAAGTTGTGAGTAACATAGTTAACTGTTACCAGTTATTTTGGAGGTAATAAGCACTCAGGGAAGTCACTGTTTAAAAATAGCATAATGAGTAAAAGAGAAACTACAGTACTTTCACTGATGTAAAGAACAATGGTTTCTAGCTACTTTCAAATGATACTTTTTAGGAGCTTATTTGAACAGGAAAGTTTTGAGTTTATGGTATTATTTATCAGTTCTTTGTTTTCTATCTGTAAACGTAGCAGAAAGAAGCAGAAAAGCAATGAGCAGTAGAGTACACAAGGTTAATAGTTTGTGTGTGTGTGCACATGAACATGCATTCAAGTCACCTTTTGACTTATGGTGACCCTATGAAGTTCATAGGGTTTTCTTAGGCAAGGAATTACTTAGAGATGGTTTTGCAAGTTCTTTCCTATTAAATATACCAGTTTTGTTGTTGTTGTGTGCTTTCAAATCACTTCCGCCTTATGGCGACCCTAAGGTAAAGGTATCATGGGGTTTTCTTGGCAATAATTGTTCAGAGGTGGTTTGGCATTGCTTTAAGGGTGAGAAAATGTGACTTGCTCAAGCTCACCCAGAGGGCTTAATGGCTGAGTAGGAAATTGAACCCAGTTCAAGGTGGTCAAGACAGATCTCTTCCACCAGGCCTTCCCAGATTAACTTGACTGCTCCATCAATGGCCCATCTGCTTGATTTTGGATATTGGCATTTGTCTTGAATTGTCATTTTAAATTTGAGGGTGGGTGGGTCTTTGAGTTATAGGGTTTTAATGATATTAATTATTATTTTTGAATTTTAATGTATTGTAAAGCTGTCTTAATGTTGTAAGGTGCTTTGATCCAATTGGAGAGGTGGGATATAAATTATTATTATTATTATTATTATTATTATTATTATTATTATTATTATTTACTTCAATATTGCAACAAGTAGTTATGAGCAATGGGAACAAGTTACTTTTAAAAAGTGATCTTCCAAGCTCTGGATAGCATCTAGTTCATAGCACTGTGACAAGAGACAACAGAATGGGGTATAGCATATAGGAGTATATGTGGCAATCAACCAAAGTTTATCATTGAAATTGCTGTCCACCCACATAAGTAGTTGGATTTCATAGATGTTCTGAAGGACTCATAGCATTATTTACGTAGCATCTTATATCTAACCATAAGATTAAAAACTATATTATAGCAAACCAGATTTAGGACTTATTAGATCTGAATTAATTGCAACTTGGATCTTTAAAAACTGAAACTTCGAATTGCTGAGTGTTCCAGGGTGAAAGTTACTTGCCAAGTTCCACCCTATATGGATATTTATCGCCAAGTTACAACTACTTGAAAATATGTTTGGATAATCAAATGTTTACAAAGTGTCTATAAAGTACTATTGCTATGAAGTATTGTAACCAGAAGCATCCAAGACTTTATAGAGATCTCAGGTGCTGTCTTCTGTAGCTACTCCAACTGCTTTTGGCAACCTTACTCCCCTCCACACTTCATTTCTATTTGGCTGTACCATCCACTGGTCTTTGGATGATGTCAACCTTTCAACACTTTGGTGGTTGCATTAGAAATATTGCAGTCTATTGGCAGTAACCTTGTAGAAATGTCTTCATTTTTGAGGCTGAAATCTTTCCTAGATGCCAGTGAAAAGGGGAGTTGTCATTCTTTCTTTTTAACATAAAGTCTAGAACCCTAAAATTCTATCTTGACAGGTGTTAAAGATATGCTAGCAATTCCTTTGTTAAAACAGCTTCACTGGTTGGTTTCCAGAGAGAATTCAAAGTGCTGGTCATGACATATAAAGCCTACACAGTCTAGGTTCAAAGTATCTGAAAG
>NW_024814555.1:0-2359 GCF_019175285.1 Sceloporus undulatus
TGGAGGCTGCTTTATTTTGCCCATGTGTTTCACCCACAAAGTGAGTTGATCAGCGGGTTGAGAGCCTTGGGATTAACACCAGGCTCAACTGCCTAAGCAAGCCTTCAGTGGGCACTAAAAGTAAAGGTAAAGGGACTGGGTAGTCTCTTGACATGAATGTCTAATAACTGACTGTAGGGGACGGTGCTCATCTCCGTCTCTAAGCCGAAGAGCCAGCATTATCTGAGGACTGCTCTGGTGGTCATGTGGCCAGCATGACTCCATTGAACACTGTTACCTTCCCATTGAGTAGTGGTACCTGTTTATCTACTTGTATTTGCATGCTTTCAAGCTGCTCAGTTGGCAGATGCTAGGACTAGTGATAGGAGCTCACCCCATCATGCAGCATCAGTGGGCACTAGACATGGGGAAATCCTCACCTTCTCAATCACCTTTAACCACTTAATTTACAAGTGAAGAAAGTTCTTCCAGTTGGTGGTCAAATTAAAGTCTGAGTGAGTTGCCTTCTTTCTGTAAATAATATCTGAGAAAATAAAGGATTATAGAATCATAGAGTTGGAAGAGACCACAAGGGCCATCCAATCAACACCCCTGCCATGCAGGAACTCACAGTCAAAGCAGGATATATGCAAGATTTTAGTTTAAAAGCAAAAAGCTTAACAAGAATGTGATAAAAAAGTTTTAAACAGATAAAATGATTACTAATTTTAGAAGACACAAGATTTCTATATTTTTATGAGTGAGTCTTGAGAATATAGAATTTTGCTAAGCAAAGAGGAGAGGCCTCCATGGAAGTGTGGATTGTTTATTTTACGAGAAGATAAGAATAAGAACAACTACATGATCTTTTTGGAACTACAGAGACTTTTCTTTTTTGCTATAACCTTTACTTGGTTGTCTAATAATCTTTGATTGACGGAGGACAAATCAGAAATCAGGAAAAATGGCAACTTCAGTGACAGTGGATATTTCTGTTGAATAACTGTAATCATTCACTTGTTGAGATTTTGAGATACATTGTTGAAATACAAAAAGCTCACTAGACGAATTTTAAAAGCACAGGATTTATATTAAACCTAAAGAAAAACTGACCAAAGATATTTCTGTTGTGTTCTGCTTTACACAAATTAGCATAAGAAAGTTTAAAAGCCTGTCTACTTCCCTTACATAAATTATTTCACCTCAGAAGCATTTTCCATCTTCATTCATGGATACTAAAAATTCCTACTTGTGAATGGAGTTGGCAGACATTTTTTCTAAAATGGGACATTAATCTAGCTCTAAAATGTCCACACAGCAGATAAATTTAGAAGGAGAGGACCCTTAATTTATAATATAATATCTCAAAGATTTTTGCAAGCTATCCATAATTTATTTCAAAACCAATTTTTGAAACTTCTTAGCACACTTTCAGTGCTTGTTTCATGTAGCAACAGCTTTGCATATTTTCTTTGAAGATTTTGAAAATACAAAGATAAATGATGACTAATGTGTACCATCTGCCTGGAGAAATAAAGATTTCTCACTGAGAACTTAGTTTCAACTAAGCTGATTTGCTTATAAGAAGGAAGCAAACCCATTCCTCTGCTATGAAAATGAGGTTTTTATATCGTCTGACATCTTTTGAAACAGGAATGTAGGCACTCTTGTTTCAAAAAAACATACTTTATAGATTCAGGTCATTAGCATCTCTTCTCATAGATCCTTAGAGTAGGGCTTTATTCCTCCAATAAGAATTCTGCTCCTCCCCACGTAAGTTTCCTTCAGTCCCCAAATTTCTAGCATTGCAGTAATTTAAAACTTAAGTTGATTATTTAGAAGCAAGAGTTTGGGCTTTCAAAGGAAAGGGGAAGGCAAAGGTACCAAGAAAAATCAAACAGCAAATATAACAGACCTAGGTATGAATGGTTTTCAGTGTTTCATTCTCTGTCATGACAGAAATTTGGAGGCGTTTGGGTGGTAAATCATTTTTATGGGAGCAAGCAATGCTCTCATTTTGCCCCATTCTTAGCTATACCCACAAAGTGATCAGAAGCTTCTGTGGGAAATATTTTGAGAGGGGGATACTAATGGCTTCTTGGTCAAGGATTCAGAGGGAGAGAAGAATGCTGGACCTGATCCCCTTCCCCTCAACCATTCCCTTCTCCTTCTGTGTCATGTCTTCTTAGATTGTAAGCATGAAGGCAGGGAACCGTCTAATTAAATGATTTTATGTACAGTGCTGTGTAAATTTACAGTGCTATATAAATAAAGCTTAATAATTAGTGGACTTCGGAGGAGCGATCTTTCACCCCATGCACACAAAAGTTGGTCTGACAGGACATAAAACCCTCTCAACTGGTTTTCAGTGGTGTTGTGG
>NW_024814556.1:0-2359 GCF_019175285.1 Sceloporus undulatus
GGAAGATGAAGTGGCAGCCTGGCTCATACAACTTTTTGCTGCCAGAGCTGCCGAAATTCTGCCTGAATTTATGGTCGTGCTAATTTATGATTTATGAATTTATGATCGTTCAAAGACCCCTTCCGGGTGGAAAACACTCAAACCAAGTTGACAGTGCTCACGCAGGGCAGGCTGCACCATGACAGAATATACAACCGAATACCAAACATTGGCCGGGCAAGTCCTGGACTTGCCTGAGGCAACCAAGTTACAGCATTTAAAGGTGGGATTGCGCCCAGACCTGCTGAAGTAGGTTCAGAGAACAGACAACCCGCAGACAGTGAAGAGAGTCAGGGACTGACGAGGGTCAAGGTCAGGCCACCATCCAATCAATAAGACGCCAGAGAGTCAGGAACCAATGAGGGTGAATGTCAGGTTGCAAGCTAATCAGTACGACTCTGGAACGTCATGCACAGATGAATATCTAAATGGGGCACCTGTGCAATTGGTATGACCCAGGAGAGTCAGGGACCGAGGAGGGTGAATGTCAGGCTGCCATCCAATCCGTAAGACTCTGGAACGTCATGAACAGATTAATATCGAAATCGGGCACCTATCCAATTGGTACGACCCACGATGGTCAGGAACCGACGAGGGTCGAACTCAGGCTGCCATTCAGTCGGTATGACTCCAGAGAGTCAGGGACTGATGAGGGTGAATGTCAGGCTGCAAGCCAATCGGTACAACTCTGGAACGTCATGAATATGTTAATGGGGCACGTCATGGACAGATGAATATCGAAATTGGGCAACTATCCAATTGGTATGACCCAGGAGAGTCAGGGACCGACAAGGTTTGAGGTCAGGCTGCTATGCAATCCGTAAGATTCCAGAGAGTCAGGGACCGATGAGAGTGAATGTCAGGCTGCAAGCCAATCAGTATGACTTTGGAACGTCATAGGAGGATGAATATTGAAATTGGGCACTTACTCAATTAGTATGACCCAGGAGAGTCAGGGACCGATGAGGTTCGAAGTCAAGCTTCCATGCAATTGGTAAGACTCCAGAGAGTCAGGGACAACAGATAAGGCTGAATGTCAGGATCAAGCCAATTGGTACGACTCTGGAATATCATGAACATCGAAATTGGGCACCTATCCAATTAGTATGACCCAAGAGAGTCAAGGACTGACAAGGATCGAGGTCAGGCTGCCATCCAATCGGTAAGACTCCAGAGAGTCAGGGACCGGTGACGGTGAATGTCAGCCTGCAAGCCATTCAGTACGACTCTGGAACGTCATGGATGGATGAATATCGAAATCGGGCACCTATCCAATTGGTATGACCCAGGAGAGTCAGGGACCGACGAGGTTCGAGGTCATTCTGCCATGTAATCGGTAAGACTCCAGAGAGTCAGGGACCGACGAGGTTGAATGTCAGGCTGCAAGCCAATTGGTACGACTGGAACGTCATGGACGGATCAATATCGAAATCGGGCACCTATCCAATTTGTATGACACAGGAGAGTCAGGGACCCATGAGGTTCGATGTCAGGCTGCTATTCAGTCGGTATGACCCCAGATAGTCAGGGACATATGAGGGTGAATGTGAGGCTGCAAGCCAATCGCCATGACTCTAGAACGTCATGAATATAAAAATCGGGCACTTATCCAATTGGTATGACCCAGGAGAGTCACAAATCGACGAGTTTCGAATTCAGGCTGCCATCCAATCGGTATGATTCCAGAGAGTCAGGGACCGATGAGGGTGAATCTCAGGCTGCAAGCCAATTGGTACGACTGGAATGTCATGGACGGATGAATATCGAAGTCGGGCACCTATCCAATTGGTATGACCCAGGAGAGTCAGGGACCCACGAGGTTCGATGTCAGGCTGCCATTCAGTCGGTATGACCCCAGAGAGTCAGGGACATATGAGGGTGAAAGTGAGGCTGCAAGGCAATTGGCATGAATCTGGAACATCATGAATATCGAAATCGGGCACGTATACAATTGGTATGACCCAGGAGAGTCACGAATTGACAAGTACCGAATTCAGGCTGCCATCCAATCAGTATGACTCCAGAGAGTCAGGGACCGATGAGGGTGAATGTCAGGCTGCAAGCCATTTGGTGCGACTCTGGAACGTCATGAATATGGAAATGGGGCACCTATCCAATTGGTATGACCAAGGAGAGTCAGGGACCGACGAGGTTCGAGGTCAGGCTGCCATCCAATCCGTAAGACTCAGGAACGTCATGAATATCGAAATAGGGCATGTATCCAATTGATATGACCCAGTAGAGTCAGGAATCGACGAGTTTCGAGTTCAGGTTGCCATCCAATCAGTATGACTCCAAAGAGTCAGGGACCGATGAGGGT
>NW_024814557.1:0-2359 GCF_019175285.1 Sceloporus undulatus
GTCAACACTGGAAAGCAGACCCAGAAACTCTTTTTTCTCTGACTTTTCTTTTACTACTTGAGGTTGCTTATCTCTCTTGTTGGCACCAGATGTCATTCAGGGATTCAGTCTTCTCTGTCCTTGTCCTTCTTTATAGGTGACCTTGTGAATCATCAGAGAAGCTACACAGGACAAAAACCATATAAATGTCAACAGTGTGGGCAATTGTTTGCTCATAAATCACACCTTCAAACACATGAGGGAGTCCATACAGGAGAGAAACCATACAAATGCCAGCACTGTGGTAAATGTTTTGGTCACAAGTCTAGCCTTGTGAAGCATCAGGGAGTCCACACAGGAGAGAAACCATACAAATGCCAGGAGTGTAAGAAATGTTTTGCTCACAAGTCAGACCTTGTAATTCATCAGAGAGTTCACACAGGAGAAAAACCATACAAATGCCAGGAGTGTGAGAAATGTTTTGCTGACAAGTCAAACTTTAAAAGACATCAGAGAGTCCACACAGGAGAGAAACCATACAGGTGTCAGCAGTGCGGAAAACGTTTTTCTGATAAGCCTTCCTTTGTGCATCATCAGAAATTTCACACAGGAGATGAGCCATACGGATGCCAGCATTGTGGGCAATGTTTTGTTGAGAAGTCTTCGCTTGTGAAGCATAAGCGTCTTCACACAGGAGATAAACCATACAAATGTCATGAGTGTGAAAAATGTTTTGCTGACAAGTCAAACTTTTCAAGGCATCAGAAAATCCACACAGAAGACAAACCATACAAATGCCAACAGTGTGGGAAATGTTTTGTTCGCAAGTCACAACTTGAGAGTCATCAGAAAGTCCACACAGGAGAGAAGCCATACAAATGCCAACAGTGTGGGAAATCTTTTGTTGAGAAGTCTTCCCTTGTGAAGCATCAGAGTCTCCACACAGGAGACAAACCTTACAAATGCCAGGAGTGTGATAAATCTTTTGCTGACAAGTCAAACTTTTCAAGGCATCAGAGAATTCACACAGGAGAGAAACCATACAGATGCCAGCAGTGTGGGAAAAAATTTTCAGACAAGCCTTCCTTTGTGCATCATCAGAAAGTCCACACAGGAGAAAAACCATACAGATGCCAGCAGTGTGGGCAATGTTTTGTTCACAAATCAGAACTTGTGCAGCATCAGAAAGTCCACCCAAGAGAGAAACCACACAAATGCCTTGAGTGTGAGAAATGTTTTGCTGACAAGTCAAACTTTAAAAGGCATCGGAAAATCCACACAGGAGACAAATCATACAAATGCCAACAGTGTGGAAAATGTTTTGTTCGCAAGTCACAACTTGAGAGTCATCAGAAAGTCCACACAAGAGAGAAGCCATACAAATGCCAGCACTGTGGGAAATGTTTTGTTGAGGAGTCTTCCCTTGGGAAGCATCAAAGTTTCCACACAGGAGAGAAATCATGCACATATCAGCAGTGTGGGAAGGGTTTTGCTCACAAGTCAGACCTTGTGCATCATCAGAAAGTCCACACAGGACAGAAACCATAGAAATGCCAGCAATGTGAAAAATGTTTTGCTCAAAGGCCAGATCTTGAAAGTCTAAGAATCATTCAGGATCATAGAACGATTGGATTGGAAAAGACCTCAAGGGCCATCAGGTCCACCCCCTGCCAAGCAGGAATACTAAATCAAAGCATCCAGCCTCTGTTTAAAACCTCCAAAGAAGGAGACTCTGCCACAATTCAAGGAAGTGGGTTCCATTGTCAAACAGCTCTTTCTGTCAGGAAGTTCTTCCTAATGTTGAGCTGGAATCTCTTTTCCTGTAGTTTGCATCCATTGCTCTGTATCCTAGTTTATGGAGCAGCAGAGAACAAGCTTGCTCTATTCTCAACATAATAAATAAATAATAAAACTTATTTCTACCCTGCTTTTTGTTAAAACAATCAAAGCAGCTTACAATGTTAAAAGAATACAATAATATATACAAACTATAACAAACATTTTCATATTTAAACAAGTTATATCACCTCTTAACCTTCTCTTCTTCAAGTTAAGCATATCCTGCTCCTTCTGTCATTCTTCATAGATATGTTTTCCAGACCTTTCACACTTTTAGTTGCCCTCCTTTAGACACACTTCAGCTTGTCAATATCCTTTTTGAATTGTGCCCAGAATATTCCAGGTGGGGCCTGACCAAAGCAGAATACATTGGTACTATTACTTCCCTCCATCTAGATATTATACTTCTATTGATGCAGCCTAGAATCGCATTGGCCTTTTTAGCTGCTACATCACACTGATTCATGTTCAACTTGTGGCCTACTAGGACTGGTAGATCCTTTTCACATGTACTAGTGTCAACCCAGGTGTCCCTCATTCT
>NW_024814558.1:0-2358 GCF_019175285.1 Sceloporus undulatus
AGCCTGAATATGAGATGGTATTGGCTCAGAAAGGAAGAAGGATAAAGATGCTTTAGAGCCTGAGAGAAACTCTGACTGAGATAAGGACTTGACAATTAATAGGCTGAAGCTACAATGCTGTATCGGGTTCTGTGATTTAAACTGTAATCCTGTACTCATGTACATGGGAGTAAGTCCAATTGAATTCAATTGGTTACTTCTTTGGGAGATAGTAGTGGATCTGTTAAGTGGAGTAATCAAATTCGAATACAGAAGCTGAACAACTACCAGCACAATGCCCACACAGAGAGACTGTCTGAGAAATCTCCAAGACAGGACTAGGGATAAAAAGAACATTTGAAAACACTCCCCCCCCCAAATTATCATAATTGTGACAAAAAAAGTGTCAAGTGACAGAAAACCCTGAAGGAGAAACCTGTCCTGTCCAGAATCTTTCAGAACAAAATTCTGTGCACATTTTGTGTGTGCACAAAACCACATTTTATCTCTAGGAGCACCATTTTTTCTGTGCAGAAAATAATCATGTGTGAATTTTGCACAGAATAGGACCTGAACTGGCATAGTCTTCAAAGACGGCACAGTCTTTGGAGACTTTTCATAGCAGGAAGAAATTTGCTAATATTACTCATTGCTTACATTTGAAACTGAATTAAATGAAGAGGTGCATTTGTTTCTGTCACTCTGATTGAAAGGTTGTACTACATCTATCTGCACTGTATTTAAGTGGAAATGATCCAGTTCCATATAATCTTGAATTCCTAAACTTGAGGTCACTTTCTGCCTCAAATAACCAACTATATTTAAGAAAAATATCTAAGAAAAAAAATTTGTATTTCTCGTCTCTTACGGAAGCCTGGGGGTTTTCACAGCATTTAATTTAATGACCCAGAGGTGGACTGGTGTTAACATTATATTTTTCTACACAGTCCTACTCTATGCGTGTAAACATATCACTTTGAAAATCTGTGGGTGTGCCACTATTCTGTGAACCTGAATGTCGACTTTCTAAATATTTCTCAAGTGGAATGGTCTAAATGAAGGCCAAGTGACTTTTTCCGTGGTCATAGGGGCCCAAAACACACAGACCACATAAAATTGTCTTCTGGGTGCTTTGGGGGCATGACATTCAAATGAGTACACCCCCAAACCGCTCAGAAGTCACTCCAAGGCCATCTAAGGCACCAAGCCGCTCCATTTGGGACCATGGGAGCATCCAGCTTCAGGACTACTGCATCCAGTTGCCACGGTCCCAGAAGAAAATTACTCACTTGGCCAAGGTCCTGTTATCTTCCATGGACATACTGCTACTGACAAATTCTCTAGCGCTACCTTTCGGCTCTGTTACATGGAATATGTTTTACTTCTGAATGTGTGTGTGTGTGTTGTTGCTTTTTGTGTGTCTTCAAGTCATTTTTTTTACTTTTGGTGACCATATTGTAGGGTTTTCTGGGGCAGAGAGTGTGGGACTTGCTCAGGATCACCCTCTAGGTTTCCATGGCAGAGCAGGGAATCAAATCCTGATCTGCAGTCATAGTCCAACACTTAAATCATGACACCACACTGTACATCAAGTCCATTTTCCATTACCAATACATATCTCTACTTGCTTAATTCTTTTTCTAATATGTATTATTCCTTTCCCCCATTTTCAACAAAATAAACCATAGTTTTAGCACAAATGTGAGCAAAGCACAATCCTAGGGCTGTATGTTGCTTCAAAACCCTTTTCTGGGGCCCTCCAATACTCCCCATAATTTTTATTTTAATCAAAACTGACATCACAGTTTACCATCCAAATTCAGCATGAGTTTGCTAAATGTAATAGATTAGAGTAACAGAAAACAGATAACAGATAATAATAGGTATTAGATAAGATAATAATGGATAATAAAGGTAATTCACCGTTCACTTGTTCTGTTGCATCTGTTTTTAATGACAAATTATTACATGATTTGTGCATTTATTTATTTTTAAACAACAAACATCCCAATATGTGTATTCAAGGTTTTCAGGGTCATGGGTTTTGTTTTTAAATGACCTAATTCCATCAAAGTAGCAAGAGGCTGAGCCTTGTAATTGCTGACTGTGGTTGTCTCCTAACCAGGAATGTCTTTTCTACACTGAAGCATTGATTTTCCCCCTCCCTTGTTTTCTATGTGAATTGTGGGATACTTTACTGTTGCCATGAAACACTCACCTTGTACTTCTAACACACCAATTCCAATCTAATCTTACCTGGCTGAAGATAGTATGACAAAAACACTTGAACAATGCATTTCTCTTTCAGTTCTATACACATGTGATTTTTATTTTTAGATTTCATTTTATTTTATTTTGTCCAACATGCTTGTGAAACAG
>NW_024814559.1:0-1247 GCF_019175285.1 Sceloporus undulatus
CTTCTCCACGCAGTGGCCCTACCGTTTCCTTCTTCTTCCTTTTGCTGCAGACATATCCAAAAAAAGCCCTTTTTTATTGTTCTTAACCTCTCTAGCAAGCCTGAGTTCATTCTGCGCTTTAGCTTTTCTGACTTTACCCTACAAATGCCTGCTATTTCTTTGAATTCCTTTTTCATGATTTCCCCCTTTTCCCATTTCTTATACATGTTCTGTTGCAAACTTAACTCGGTTGAAAGTTCCTTAGTCATCCATCCTGGTTGCCGGTGCCTGGATACACATCTTTGCAATTCGCTAACATGGTTGTATGGTTGAGTCATAAAATTATGAAACATAGACTGCCTGCTGGGTTCTCGGTGAAGGACCAGCGCAGGTTAGGTGGGCGGGGGGGAGGTGTGGCCTTGATACATAGGAACACCTTGTCCCTCACCAGGAACCACATCCGACAGACGTCCTATATCGAGTGTATTTACCTGACCCTAAAGGCGAGGGACAGTCTAGGGATTCTGTTGGTGTATCGGCCACCCCGTGCGCTAACGGACTCCCTTAACGAGCTGACACAGTTGGTCGCTGAACTGATGTTGGAGACGCCCAGGCTACTTGTCCTGGGTGACTTCAACATCTCCCTCACGGCCAGCTATGTTCCATCCGTTGCGGCTCGGGAATTCATGGATACCATGGCTGCCATGGGCCTGTCCCAGCTGATTTTGGGTCCTACGCATTGCGCGGGTAATACTCTTGATCTGGTCTTCTGTTCGGATGCGGAAAATCTGTGGGCGGAAATAACTAATATTTCCCCCCTGTCATGGACGGATCACTTCCTGGTGGAAGCAAAAATCAAGGTCTCTACCCAGATCCCCCCCGGGGGTGGTGGACCTGTTAGGATGGTCCACCCTCGACGGCTGATGGAACCCAAAAGGTTCCAGGAAGCTTTAGAGGGATACATGGTTGGTAGTGACGGCGACTCTGTTGATGCCCTGACTGGTATCTGGAATACCAGTCTCTCAAGGGCTATACACAGCATCGCTCCCAAGCGCCCTCTCAGACCTGCTTCCAAGCGTAAGCACTGGTATATGGAAGATCTTCAGGCAAGGAAGCGGGAACTGCGACGGCTAGAGTGCCGTTGGGGTAAACACCTTCGCTTAGACGACAAGGCTCTCCTAGACCAACTGTTAGAGGACTACGGAGAGGCGATACGAGCAGCTAAGAACTCGTTCTATGGTGCTCGTGTCGCGTCCACGGAGTCGCGT
>NW_024814559.1:1347-2358 GCF_019175285.1 Sceloporus undulatus
TATGGGTCCTACGCATTCTGCGGGTAATACTCTTGATTTGGTCTTCTCTTCGGATGCGGAAAATCCGTGGATGGAAATAACTAATATTTCCCCCCTGTCATGGATGGATCATTTCCTGGTGGAGGCAAAAATCAAGGTCTCTACCCAGATCCCCCCCGGGGGTGGCGGACCTATTAGGATGGTCCACCCTCGAAGGCTGATGGAACCCAAAAGGTTCCAGGAAGCTCTAGAGGGATACATGGTTGGAAGTGACGGCGATTCTGTTGATGCCCTGACTGGTATCTAGAATACCGGTCTCTCCAGGGCTATACACAGTATCGCTCCCAAGCGCCCTCTCAGGCCCACCTCCAAGCGTAAGCCCTGGTATACGGAAGATCTCCGGGCAAGGAAGCGGGTTCTGCAACGGTTAGAGTACTGCTGGTGGAAACACCTTCGCTTAGATGACAAGGCTCTCCTAGACCAAGTGTTAGAGGACTACGGAGAGGCGATACGAGCAGCTAAGAACTCGTTCTATGGTGCTCGTGTCGCGTCCGCGGAGTCGCGTCCAGCAGAGTTGTTCAGGGTGGTCAGGGAGCTGACTCAGCTCCCTCCCCCCCCGAACCAGATCCTTGAACCTTCTAAGGCCTGCTGTGACCAATTTAATAACTACTTCGCGGATAAAACCTCTCAGATAAGCGAAGGTCTTAACGCCGACATTCAAGCAGAACCAAGTGTAGAGGCGTCCAGAGCCTCCGTAGACTCCATTAAACTGGATCGGTTTGAGTTGGTAAGTACCGATGATGTGGACAAGATCCTTGGAAGTGTTCGGAAGACGAACTGCTCTCTCGATCCCTGTCCCTCATGGTTAGCGGCCCAGGGGGGACCGGCGGTAACTTTACTGTTATGCCGGATTATTAATACATCCTTGAGGGAAGGGCAATTTCCATCTGCTTTAAAATTGGCCATTGTAAAACCTTTATTAAAAAAGCCCTCCCTCGACCCCCTGGTACATAATAATTATCGGCCAGTCTC
>NW_024814560.1:0-2358 GCF_019175285.1 Sceloporus undulatus
CCCGACAGATGGCCATCCAGCCTCTGTTTGAAGACCTCTAAGGAAGGAGACTCCATTACACTCTGAGGAAGTGTATTCCATTGTCGAACAGCCCTCACAGTCAGGAGGTTCCTCCTAATGTTGAGGTGGAATCTCTTTTCCTGTAGTTTGCATCCATTGTTCCATTGTTCTCTGGAGCAGCAGAAAACAAGCTTGCTCCCTCCTCAATATGACATCCTTTCAAATATTTAAACAGGGTTATCATATCACCTCTAAACCTTATTTTCTCCAGGCTAAACATCCCCAGCTCCCTAAGTCATTCCTCATGGGGCATGGTTTCCAGACCCTTCACATTTTAGTCGCCCTCCTTTGGACACACTCTCAATGTCCTTTTTGAATTGCGGTGCCCAGAACTAGACACAACATTCCAGGTGGGGCCTGACCAAAGCAGAGTACAGTGGCACTATTACATCCCTTGATCTAGACACTATAATTTTATTGATGCAATCTAAAATCGCATTGGCCTTGTTAGCTGCCGCATCACACTGTTGACTCATGTTCAACTTGTGGTCTACTTGGACTCCTAGATCCCTTTCACATGTAGTCTTGTTCAGCCAGATGTCCCCCATCCTACATCTCTGCATTTCATTTTTCTGCCCTAAGTGCAGAATCTTACATTTCTCCCTGTTTAATTTCGTTAGCTTTAGTCCAGTTTTCTAGTCTATTCAGATCATTTTGAATCTTGATCCTGTTTTCAGGGGTATTAGCTACTGCTCCTAATTTGGTGTCATCTGCAAATTTGATAAGTATGCCCCCAATTCTGTCATCCAAGTCATTGATAAAGATGTTGAATAGCACTGGGCCCAGGACACAGCCCTGTTGGACCCCACTGGTCACTTCTCTCCAGGATGAAAAGGAGACATTGTTGATTCTTTTGCAGAAATTCTTTTGGAGCTTATCTCTACTTTGTTTCTTTCATTTTTTTATGTTTTGTTATGTTTTATTTTGTTTTTGTCAGCCCTACAGCAAATATAGCAGTGTCGGCAAATACAAAAATTAGGGGGTTCAGTGAATGCAGCAAATTTGGGGTCATTGCTCACCCCTAATTCCAGATCATTTATGAACACATTAAAGAGCAATGATTCCTTGGAAGATCATTTTGAAGGATTCTTCCATTGTGCTCTCTGCTTTCTATTCATTAACAAGTTACTAATCCCCAAAGAGACTATGGACTTTATCAAACGTGGAAAATCGGGGGTAATGCGGGGTTTAAACTAATGTTATCCCATGAAAATCACATGACTGTGCTGAAGATTTTCACACATATCGCGATTAAAGTGGACTTATTCTGGTAATAACCAGGTAATACCCAGCAACAAATCATTCATGGGATTTCCATGTCCTCTTATTTCATGGCTGCTAAATTTGTTTAGGAGCTTTGCTGGGGGAGTTTGCCAAATGCCTTTTGGAAATCCAAGTAAACAATCTCTACTATGTAAACATTGTGAAAACAATATTTACCACTGCAAAATTTGTCTCTGTTAAATTCATTGGCTCTTCCTAATAAATGCAAGCGTATATGAACATCAGCACACAGGAGCTGGTAATTTGTATAGCGAAAAGCTTTAATCAGTGAATTGGTGCAATTATTCAACTAAAACTTTAATCTCAGATTGAAATCTCCATATACCCCACAATTAATCAGTTGCCTGCCAACCAGCAAGACTCACCGGCTTTTGTAGAAGGCTATACTCCTACAGGACAGATTGAAATGAAACAAAAATGTGTTTCGTTGTTTCCCTCCAGTTTGTGGCTTGAAATAGGATAGAGTTTTGAAATGTTGATGGCCAGCTGCAAATGCATATTTGTGTATATGTCCTCATATATAATCTACAAGTACTATGTACTTGAACCATGAATTCAGACCTCAGTATAGTTGAGTGAGTCCCTTTTACACTTCCTGAGTATGGTACTTTCCCCCCAATAAAAACTTTCTTTCCCCTACCCTGTGTGCCCTGGTGACTTTTGGGAAATCAATTCCAGTATGGCACAGGGCTGGATTAGATGCCCCTTGCTCTCTCTTCACACTCGCAAGTTTCTATGATTCTACCTCCATTTCCCCCACCAATGAAAAAGCATAGGGGACTGTGCAAGTAGATGAAAACTCAAGATCAAGGGCAGGATAGCCAATCTGTAAAAAACAAAACAAAACACATATACTCCATATGGAAGAAAGTGGCTAATGCATAGCCAACAGATTTTTTTGTGGGTATGTGTTTTGGTTGTGCCTTTTAACTTTTGTATATTTTTATGTGGTTTGTATTGTTTTAGATGATTTTAATTGTTTTGATTTTTTATTGTAATGTTTATATGTGAGTG
>NW_024814561.1:0-2358 GCF_019175285.1 Sceloporus undulatus
GGGGGAGGAAAGGGAGGAGTGTGGAGATAGTAAACGATGGAGGGAAAAGATTTCGACTCTTTAGAGACTGCTTAGATGCGTTAATGGATGCTTCTGCCGGAGTTTCTCAATAAACCTTTTGGTTCAAGCAAAGGACGTTTAAATTCTGAAATTTAGGATTTTGTGGGAAGGAAGCATGGAGATTAATGCTTTTCTCACCCAAGTGGTACTTAGGACATTGCTGAGCAAGTTTCCTACCCTTTTTGGTCCCTCTTCCATCCTTTTGAGTCTCTGGAGAGGGTTCTTGGGGAAAATATCTCCCTTGGCCATGCAATGGATCAGATAGGGCTCAACAGGGGTAAAACGGCCTCCACTTCCCCAAACCATGCAGTTCCTGGATGCAGCAAAAAAAGAAGCTCAAAAATGGCGCTTCTTTTATGCACCTTGGAAGTGGCACCGTGAGGCGCTAGTCTCACACTCATGCAGTCACTTCCGCCGCTTGACATCTGAACGCTAATCGTCCGCGATGTCAAAATGGCGGCACCCGTGTGGAAGGACACCACCATTTTGTACGCGCTCAGCGCGTACTAGGCTTCATGGGCGTCCAAAATAGATGCCCCTTTCTAACCCTGGTACGCCCCTTCCTAACCCTAATATGTGCGGAGCACGTACTTTCAGCGTGTGTGTAACACGCCCAAATTAATTTAATCTCACATAGGGAGGGGTGAACGTTGGGCTAAATGTTAGGGTAACACATTCTTCTCTTAATGCTGAGATTCAGTCTTGTCTGTCATTGTCCTTGTTTGCAGAAGAACTTGTCAGTCATGAGAGAGTCCACACAGGAAAGACATCACATAAATGCCAGCACTGTGGGAAACATTTTGCTTACAAGTCAGTCCTTGTCAAGCATCTGAGAGAGAGAAGAATACAGGAGAGAAGCCATACAAATGCCAGCATTGTGGGAAATGTTTTTATTTGAAGTCAATCCTAGTGAGACATCAGAGAGTCCACACAGGAGAGAAGCCATACAAATGCCAGCATTGTGGGAAATGTTTTTCTTTGAAGTCAAACCTAGTGATACATCAGAGAGTCCACAAAGGAGCAGAAGCCTTACAAATGCCAGCATTGTGGACAACGTTTTGCTCAGAAGTCACACCTAGTGACACATCAGAGAGTCCACACAGGAGAGAAGCCACACAAATGCCAGCGTTGTGGACAGTGTTTTGCTCAGAGGTCAAACCTAGTGACACATCCACAGGGCTGAGGGAGGGAAGGCAATGGGGAAAAGGTCAGTGCCAGAGAAGGTTCTGGAACATTATTCCCCACAGTCACAAGCAGCACAAAATGGCCATTGGAACACAAAATGGCTTCTTCTGCCTCAGTGCTTGGCAGTTGGCAGTTTGAGGCCTTCAGGGAACCCAAAATGGAGGATGAAAGGGCCTCAAAGTTGGAAGGGACCCTAAACAGGATTTCTGATCCTAAAGAAAAGTTTTCTTGATGGCTGTGAGAACACAAAAAGTCCCCAGACAGGATTCCAAACCTTAACAACACCTAAACATTTTCCTGATGCTATTGAAAGGAGGAACCTGATCCCCTCCTTAATTACAATCAATAGTGAAATATATTAATATTAATATTAAGAGTGTCCATCATTCACAACCCAGCTCAGGTCTTGACCGCTCAGGGAGGCCAGTCCAGCTGCAGGTGGCCCTCCGTCTGTCCTCCTTTCCTTCTGCATTCCTCCTCTTTTCCCCAGCATCAGCCCCTTTCCCAAGAAGGCTGCATCCGCACTATAGAAATAAGACACGTTGACACTACTTTAACCGCTCAGTGCTATGGAATCCTGGGATTTTTCCTTTGGACACTTAGCCTTCTCTGCCAGAGAGCTCTCATGCCACAACAGACTACAAATCCCAGGATTCCACAGGATGGAGCCAGGAGAGTTAACACAGTTTCGAACTGGATTATTTCTGTAGTGCAGATACAGCCTAAATCAGTTGTAAAAGGATAGAAGCACCCAAGTTGAATTTTTATCCTGTTAAAAATAGTTTTGCTTTTTTAAATATATAAGCAGTTTGTTTTTCTGTCTAATCCTTATTCTTCTTCTTGTTATTTGTTTCTATGTTTGTTTGTTTCATTCCTGGTAATAGGAGTTATTCTGGTCTGTCTCCTTCCTTCTTGCCTGAAAATCTATTAATAAGGAAACTGGGGAGACTTTTAAAACCTCCCAAAGGAGCCACTTTTGGCCTTTTTGGGGGGACTAGCCTCCTCTTAGAAGCCAAAGCCCAATGTTTGTGAAGAAGCAGAATAAGGCTTCTATTAAAACTATCCTCCCATTTCTGGTCCCTTTGAAAACCCTTGTTCCCCAGAAGGAGCATA